>NC_142743.1:18835406-19097906 GCF_051943395.1 Hippocampus bargibanti
AGACACACGAAGAAGCCTTGATTTTCTGACCCTTAGATGACCCTTATAATCATATTTCGAAAATGTTTTTCATTCATTGAATGTGTGCCTTATACTCTGGAACACCTTATACACTGGAAATTTCGGTACAGTTTCTACAAAGTGTGTCGTTTGCCAAAATGTCATTTTTGTTACAATGAACACCATTGAGTGGAGGAAACTAAGGGAATTGTGATTGATTAATGAAATGATTAATAAATGTGTCCCAATACTCCAAATAGTGGAGTCCTCTACCCGTGCTTATGCTGGGCTAAAATAAGTCATCCGCATAAACCTCAAGCTGGTGACAAGCATGTCACCAGCCCAAAGAGTCCGTCAAGCAAAGGGCCTGACCGCTAAATAATGATATAAAAGAAAAACTGCTTACATGGGGTTTCCAGTTCCTGCCATACTTTTGACTTTGCATAATCTCACTCTCTTCTCTTTCAACTCACTTTTTCTTGCATTGAATATGTGACTGACTACACACACACACACACACACACACACACACACACACACACACACACACACACACACACACACACACACACACACACACACACACACACACACACACACACACACACACACACACACACACACACACACACACACACACACACACACACACACACACACACACACACACACACACACACACACACATATATTTCCAGGGTACATGCTTCATGGTGATGCCCTTCACTGTACATGCACCATAAACCACATCAGCAGATTACTCTGACCAACACTTTCGTGTGTGTGTGAGTGTGTCTCCGTGTCTGCTTGATGACTTTGCTCATGAGCCTTTAAGCGGCCCCCTGGCCTGACAAGAACCATGAGTCGCCATTAAAGTTGCGGAAGGCCCCTCTTATAAGTGCAAGCGGTGGCACATCACCATCTAGTCGGCTGTGGACAGCAAGTGTGGCTATGTGGGAGGTGCGATACCGGCGGATGGTGTGTGGGAGAAGAATGTTTTAGCTTGGAGGGATGTGTGAGATCTCCATAATAGACAAGCGTAATTGATAAACAGAAGACGAGTGGCCCCCAAAATCCACAGGAGAATGTGAAGCGAACTGCCTATGAGAATGAGGTGGAAGAAAGGGCGGGCAACCTTGTTCCACTTAATTAAGGTTTGTGTAGAGAAAAATCAAGACTTTCATGCCACTCTGTAACTTTTCCATTTTAACTGTCCAACATGGCTCATATACCGTACTCATTTTAATATAGTCCACAATTTGATAGTTCAAATATGCGATTTAAACAAGTTGTGTGCATAATGAACCACAGGCCAGACTTTGGAATCATATAGACAAGACGTGTGATAAATGTGGAGCCTATTAGAAAAAAAAGCTAACTTCCCCAAGGCATCCCCAAAAAATGTTCCTTTCATCTCCCATAATAGTCAAATACGGATCACTAACCAGACATCATTCACATTAATATTTATCAGAAAAATCAACGGGAAGTATCGTTACTTTTATAAAAAGACTTTCTGTTAATTCGTCCTCGCCAGCTTGATGATTTGATTGACGCATTTTACGAGCGAGTCCAACAGAAATAAAGACACATGGACTACTTTTCCACACAAACAGTCCAAATAATAATAATTAAAAAAAGAGTGCTCACCAGAGAGTGCCAATGCGTGAACGGTAAGCGGAGAATTCCAAGGAGTTTTCCACCGTCTTTCTTTGCCTCAAGTTGAAGGCAAGCAGCGCTTCCACGGTCCCGAAGCAACTGCAAAAGAGAAAGGAGGAGGGGAGAGGTGAGAAAAAGACATATCGCATCCTTCGGTGGTAATCAAACAAGTCCAAAAAGTGCATTCATAATTACACACGTTTAGCGTGCTAATTGATATCCGCGGGGTGAGGTGGACCAGCGAAGCGGCAAGTGGACCAAGCCAGGCGGCAGCTGTCAGACTTCACTTCACACTGGAGCTGACGATGTGTACCGAGATAAGCACACCGTTAGGGAGAGCGAGCGCGCACCCGTACGCGCGGGAGGAGAGCGAGCGAGCGAGCAAGAGAGAGAGAGAGAGAGAGAGAGAGAGAGAGAGAGAGAGAGAGAGAGAGAGAGAGAGAGAGAGAGAGAGAGAGAGAGAGAGAGAGAGAGAGAGAGAGAGAGAGAGAGAGAGAGAGAGAGAGAGAGAGAGAGAGAGAGAGAGAGAGAGAGAGAGAGAGAGAGAGAGAGAGAGAGAGAGAGAGAGAGAGAGAGAGAGAGAGAGAGAGAGAGAGAGAGAGAGAGAGAGAGAGAGAGAGAGAGAGAGAGAGAGAGAGAGAGAGAGAGAGAGAGAGAGAGAGTAACAGGCCTTCAATAGACTCCATGGACAAAATACAATTCACATCAGTCCGTGATTCAGATATTTTAAGACTAGCAGAGAAGGCTTTGCAGGCCTTGACGGTCCGCCACTGCTTAACAAATGCTATGATGCCATGGGCTTTGTATCCAAACATTTGTCAAATTGGACTGTGCTCCACCATCTACTAAACATTATTTACATTTCAAATATTTACTTTAAAAGACAACCGACGTCTCCGGACAAGTTGTGTCCATAATTCATAAAATGGCTTCAAATGACTTCTACTGAGCGTATTTTACAAAGATTCCACCGCATATAGCTATATCGCTCGCGCTGAATATTCCGGAAGTCTTGTTTTTGAGTTGGTGACGAGTCCGTACATGACGTCACTAAAGGAACGCCCCTGACCGAAAAAAGGACACATTGTAGCAGTCCTTCCATCACGTCAATGCATTTTGCTGTACTTGGTCTGAAAACTTTGTGTTGCACCAAAAAGAGACAGAAAAGGGCGACAAAGCTCCGTGTAAGGCCACGGGCTGATTAATTCCTTACACGGAGCTTTGTCGCCATTTTCTACCTTTTTTTTGGTGCTACATTTCCCCTCCCCCCAATTGCCTCAAAATGGCACGGAATAAATTCTTTAATCGATTGCAAACGTATGCTTTCCTCTTCAGAACTATTTGAATCATTTTCATAATTGGATGAGTAACAAGAAAGCATCTTTTCCGAATCTGAAGCCATTGTTTTCATTCTCCAAGACGTCTTGGGGTGACACCACGAACAAGGGGGCGGGACCTTCTGAAACTGGCCACTTCCGGGTTCAATTTGAAATAGTTTTTGGACACTTTAAGTCATTTTTATTGGTGTTTTGCATTTGACTAAAAATATCATACTGTGTGTTTTGGGTATTTTAGATGCTATAAAATGTTTTTCTGATGTCAGTTAGGAAACAAAAAAGTGATGTCGGTTGTCCTTTAAAGAGAAACCTGTTTTGAATTATATCAATGTGTTTAAAATTACAGCTTACGCTGCATTCCCACTTGGCATGAGAAACAAGCAGCTGGTGAATCCCGCATATTTTGTTATATTTTTCGACCCTTTTGATTTCATGTTAACAATACTGGAAGGATATATTACAACAGAAGGAATGTCCTCCATCTTTGACATCACATGTAGAATAAATAGGTTGGACAGGAGACATAGGTTGGAAGATAAATGGCACAAGTAAAAAAAAGTTCACTGTACGATCCTAATGTAGCTTTTTGTGTCTTTACGAGAAGTGCAGGAAGAGAAAGTGAGAAAGTGGAGGTGGATAAATCCAAACACTGGGTCTTTTCATACCTCATTCCTGACTCACTGGATATCTTCTCTCCACCACACCTCTCTCGCTCAATCTTCAATTACCGTGTCACTCGACCTTTTATTTCATAAGGTTTCCATGCGTTTTGCTTCTCGATCTGCCTCCCCCTCTTACCGGGAGCATCCTGTTTGTTGACGTGCACAACATCCTGCTCCCTATTGACAGACCATGTGGGATGTGGTCTGTACGTGTGTAAGTGCATGCGTGTTGTTTTAGCATGTGCGCAGACGCTTTGTGCTCTCGCTGTAAATAGCCTCAGCAATTGGCCACAGCATTATGTACAGTAGCACAATTTAATTGAATAGAAATTCTGTAGTCCTTACAAAGAGAACAATGGACATTTTTTTTGCTTGTTTCATTCGAATTTTGTCGAGCTGCACTAATACAACGAGCTGGTTTTATCACGTTGGCTTGCTCTGCGTGTTGTTTGCGTCCTTTCCCTCTCCTGTGTTCACCTGTGACCTGCCGCTGATTGTCCTTTTCTAGTCGCCCGTTTGTTGTTGCTCATCAACACCTTTTCAGCATTTGTAACTCATGCCACCGAAGTATTGGCCGTGTCAGTCTTTTCCACCATGGCTTTCAACATTTTTTTTAGTAATTATAATATATTGTATATATATTATAATATATATAAGAGCCTTTAAAAATTCTCAAATACACTTTATTTTAAATTTTTTTCGAGTTTATTTAATTTTTTTTAATAACCAGGCTTTCACTGACTCCCTATCTCTAGACCACAGGTATCAAAGTCAAGGACCGGGGGCCAAATCTGGCCCGCCACATCATTTTATTCAGCCCACAAAAAGCAAATCAACTTGTGAAATTCTATGATGCTTGCTAAAGTCTGAACCAAAATTTCAAATTGTCCCATGTAAAGCATGTGCAACTGTTTTATTTACATACATTACATTTACAAATTATGGACACAACTTGTCCGGAGACGTCGGTTGTCCTTTAAATAAAGGTGCAGAAAGGGAAGCAGCAAATTGGAAAGTACATTCGCATGTTAGGTTAATGTGCTCCGATGCGGCCAAATAGTGAGCTATGAGAGCTATTGTTCGCTTTCAGAGGAATAAATACCTCCCGTACGCGTATCGTCATAGCCCATTGGCTAACCGAGCTCTGTAAAGGATCTACATGGCAGTGAAGGCTCGTAGATTGGAGCCATTACATTGGAAAACAATTAATGTTGTAGTGAGGCCTGATTCTTCTTCTTCTCTCTGTCTTAATTATCCATCCCTTGGGCTGTCATCATTAAGACTCGCCGGCGGAATGTGTGCGGTGCTATATTTTTAACGCGACGACAAACCAGCTCAGCAGAAAAACACTGCATATTATTCACAGTGTGTGTCTTGGCAATGCACCATGCACTGACATAGTTGTATTATCATTTGGGCTCTACATTTTATTTATTTATTAAACTTTCTTTCTTGACCCGCCCCAACCCAATTCCCCTTTTCCTTTCTGTCACCGTTACTCATACTTCTTGTCCTCAATAAGATGTGAAGTGTGGAAAAAAGTGCTTTCATTCACATTGTGTTGATGTGCTTTACAAAGTCTCTATTTCATGTGTTTGTGGAAGTTGGGCTGACTGTGCATTGTGAGCGTGTTGGTTGTTTGTGTGCAGCAGGAAATTCAAAAAGTAGGCCATAGCTGCCACTCAGGGGTTTCAAGGCTCAAGGGGTGCAGTGGCAACATGGTTTAAATAAAGGGTGGAAAAGTGCTTGAAACACAGAGTAAATATATATATATATATATATATGAATAAATAAAAAAGACAATACAAGACATGCACACTGTCATCACTCCCATCTGAGAGTCCAGATTTTCCCAGAAACATTTCATCACATGCGCATGCTAATAAATTCTTTCCGGATTATATATTCATTATTTGTATGCGTGTGTGTTCACAATCGTCCAGCTTCTGCTGGTGCCCGCTCATTTTCTTCTCGCTCACGGCTCGCCTCGCTGACAGGCCCAGAGCGATGAGCCCCATCCCTTCTCGCCATTGATCCATTTCAAAGCATAATGGATACGAATGGGATCGGTTCGGGTTGCCTTTAATTTGATCACAGAGGCGACAGTTACACTCACAAAGTTGTACACGTCAGAAGTTCTAACTCATTTAATAAATTTGGAGGCTGGCTGCAAAAGCATAGCGGCCAGTAAAACAATGTCTTCCTGTAAATTGCGATTCAGTTGTCTCTATCCAAAATATTCTAAAAACAAAAGCAGAGTTGCGTCTGGTTTGGACTCGAGCAATAATTCTGCTGAGGTGATAATAAATGACTTCCAGTACATAAGAGAAGCCATTGGCACCTAGAGAGTTCGACAGAAGGGGGCGCCATAAAGAAATATGCATTTACAGTACAGTGGGACCCTGGCTTACGAACGTAATTGATTCCCAGACAGAGTGTGTAAGGCGAAAAGTGTGGATCCCAAAAAATAATTTCCCATAGGAAACCATTAAAATGAGAATAATCCGTTCCCAGGTCACACATCACTCATTGTGGCAGCTCCGTGTGTATCCCGAACAATAGTTTGTATGCCAAGGTAACATTTTCATAAATGTAACGTTCGTAAACCGAAAAGTTCGTAAGCCAAGGGGTTCGTAAACCGAGGTCCTACTGTACATTTATATAGGTCACAAATAAAATGTGGGTGGCCCGGTAGTTGAATAGTTAGCACGACGACTTCACAGTACAGAGATACCAGGTTCAATTTCAGCTCCAACCTCCCTGTGTTGAGTTTGCATGTTCTCGCTGTGCCAGAATGGGTTTTCTCCGGGTACTCCGGTTTTCTCCCACATTACAAAAACATGCATGGCAGGCTGATTGAAGACTTGAAACTGACACTGGTGAGAGTGTGAGTGCGAATAGTTGTTCGTTTCTATGTACCCTGCGATTGGCTGGCAACCAGTTCAGTAAGTCCCCCCCTCCTACTGACCCGAAGACAGCTTGGATAGGCTCCAGCATCCCACGCGCCGGTGCTCACCCACAGGAAAAACTTATCCTGTGACTGTAAAATGACATTGAGAGTTTTGAAAGCTAACATGGAAAAAAGGGGAATGCCTCCCCCTTGTGGAAAAGAAAAAAATAGAGGCCAAGGCCAGCACTTTATCAGCACACAAGCATGAAAAAAAAAACCTGAACTAATTTTGAAATGGCGCTGCACGTCATATTTTCAATTCCCGAATACATTTGTAAATGGTCGTGAATGAGTTAATTTGTTCTGTCATTTGTGTGCTGAGAAAACACGGGGAAGAATTGCGCTGTGTTTGAATTGTACTATTTTCGCTGAATTGTTTTCTTGACTGCCTCTTTTTTACTTTCTGTTCTGGATGTCAGTGATGAGACAAATCATTCTTTTCTCTTTCCACTCAGAGAAAGCAAATTGCTTTGGGCACCGTTTTTAAAAAGATCATTTTCCTCAAATTAACCAAATCAACACAAGGTATTCTCGTTTATTTAGTGTTTTGTTTTTTTAGACCCATAAACACATTTTTTTGCTCTTTACTTTGTATCCATTATGCAACTATATTAGCATAAAGCAGCAAAATTCAGAGTACATTTATCATACTTTACGTTGTATTACAGTTCCCCTGAAGAGTGCTTTATTGTGGAAAGCTCAATTAAAATGTTGTTCGTGAACATTTTACACAAATATTTTGGGCTGAACTTTCTTCGTCTGGCAGATACATTCATTGAGTAAATAAATATTAGTGGGGAAACTAGAATGTTTTTTTTCCTTGATCCAACCAATGGAGAATTCCTCCTGCGCCAGATCAGCAGGTCCTGTACATGTACCGTATTTTCCGGTTTATAAGATGCACCGGAGTATAAGGCAGACGCCCAAAGAATGGTGTATTTTCAACCTGTTTCCATATATAAAGGCGCGTCGGACTATAAGGCGCACCTTCAATAAATGAAAAATGTTTTCCAATAATAATATGAACCGTATTTTTCGGATTATAAATCGCAGTTTTTGGTCGGGGGTGCGACTTATAAATCGGAGCGACTTATATATGCTTTTTTTTATTACTGTATATCATTTCACATGTTATTTTCACATTAAACCGCAAGAGCGCAGAGAAGAGGAAGTGGCACCTTGTCTACCTGGCGAGTTGGGGGAGTTATTTAAAAGTGACACAGAGGATGAAGATTTCCTTGGATTTGGTGATTTGGAGTAAAACCTGATATTTTGCTAAACTTGTTAGAATGTTCTTTGTGCTAGAGTTATCTGAATAACTCTTGTAAAAGACTGTTCTAGGTTACTAAAAAGGAGGTGTGTCCATCGGAGTTGCGTAGAGCGAGAGCTGCGGTGTTATGTTGGAAAAAAAAGAAGTAAAACGGAGCCTGATGTTCTCTATTTTATTTTAATTTAATTAATTTATTTTAAATTGCTTTTCAAGATGACATGTATGTTGTTTGGTGTTGGATTTTATCAAATAAATTTTCCCCAAAAATGCAACTTATCCTCCAGTGCGACCTATATGTATATATATATATATATATATATATACATATATATATATATATATATATATATATATATATATATATATATATATATATATATATATATATATATATATATATATATGTTTTTTCTTCTTAATTATGCATTTTTTGGCTAACTCAATATTATGTGGGTCCTGCCTTTGAGTGAAAATGACAAAAACCCTGGCACTGGAGTGGACATATTTTTGCACGTCTTGTAGTGAATGAGTTAATGGATATTTGATGCAGTATTTTAAAGCTACCCAGCTGTTAAACATAAAATAAAATAAAATAAAGCACACATCTTCTATCGCGCATTTGTACTTCTCACTGTGATTTTGTACTAAATAACAATTGAAGTGATTATGACAGCACAGATATTGAACTAAAAGAATCTCCATCGGATGTTAATTAAAGTAAATTCAAATTCAAAGCAGTAAGTGGAGGCAAATGCAGTGAGTGAGGTTGCATTAAAAAAGCCTGCTACACTTGTTTTTTTTTTGTGTGTTTGTTTTGGGGGGCTGGAAAGGGGCGGGAATGTTTGCTTTTCATTCAGTGATCCTCGCACAAATCTTTGGGTCATTACCACTGTCAAATCTCGGAAGCTGTCGTGCTGTCGGGAGACTACGTGCAATGTGTGTACAGTTGCTCTCCAAACCCTGCCAAGTTATTAAAAAAAACATTCACTTGGCTTTTGCATGAATAGCAAGTGGCCTAGCACAAATGGAGATTTCAGAGACACTGATTAATATCATGTGATGCTACGGTACACCTTCGAAGAAAGTACTGGAAGAGCATTACTGAGAGAAAAAGCTCTTCTTTGCGCTTTGAAATGTTGGTGATGAAATTTGGGAATTTTCAAAGCATTCTGCGATCCTCATTGTGTCTGTTTATTGATATACAGATTCAAGATGAGAATTTTCCTAGAAGGAAGATTGGGACATATCGCAGATATTTTAAATTGCGTTTTTCTGGTGACAATAACTAAAAAAAACAAGGCGGCGACGAGGAGCTCAATCGACCCCGAGTTTAACATGAACTCGGAATTTGGCTGCTCTTGAGGAATTACATCTGTGTAAGCTCTCAGTGGTCTGCTACAAAGTGTTTTGCATGACAATGAAACCAAGTTTGAACATTTTGAACCATAATTCTGAACACAGCTACATCTCACCACGAGGCCACGTATCATCATTTATCGTAGTTTTTTTAAAATAATGTGCCTATTAGGGGGAGGGGGGGCACAGTGTTTGCTGATCATGTGAAGAAGACCGAGGAGGTCGTTGCGTCAATCACAAAGACGCCGTTCATGGCAAGCAGGTGCGGGGGAGGGGGTAGGGTCGGGTTTGGTGCGTGTGGGCGTTGTAATGAAAAGACCTTTAGTGGTCGTCACAGAACAGACTCTCAGATGAAGGAGTGAGAAAGTGGTCAGGATATGACCTCATGTTGGCATTTACATACTTGTTAATTGTCAAGAACATTGTTGCCGTAATATGTTGTCGAACAGTTCTGGGTTTCCCACCCCACAATCACATATTCCGTGATACCTCGGCTTATGAACGCTTTAGCTCGAACTTTTCACTTACAAAGGTGTTGAAATTTGATTTCTTGTCCAATTGGTGCTATGAAAAATTTGGTTTACTCACTCGTCAAAGTGATAGGATGTCATACATGGTTCATTTTGTGCACAATTGAAAACACATGTATAGAAAGTTTATTTACCTTTTTCACTTTTAATCAATGATTTTCAAGCTTGTTGAATTTAAAATAAAGTGTGTTATTTTTCACCATTGTAGTGTAGTGTAGTTTTCACCGTTGTATAATGTGCATATGACCTGGTTGGCTTCAGTACGTCGAACAAGGTTCAGAACCACTGCACCAGGCATTCATCTTGGTGGAAATCACCATATCTCAATATGATTGCAGAACAACATTACAAAGACTAGCAGACGGTTGAAATGAATGAGCATAACCTTTGAAGACATTGATGAATGTTCTCTTTCCGGCTATGTTCATCATAATGATAAAAGCCTCCAAACTTTCAAGGAAGAAGAGCACAACAATCAGTGTCCTATGTGAAGATGAAGCATCCCTTGAGATTCATGCCCCAATTGTACAGGTCACATTTAACAAAACTGCCAAATGGAAACAGGAAAATAAACACATTATTAATTTGTAGCTTGGCAGGAATACGTATGCATTATCAACCATGAAAGCAATTACAGTGTAACACTTATGTGATAGATTTGGTTTGTTGAAATAGCAAATCATCAGGCTGAATCCTGACGTCAAAAATGTTTTGTTAGGAAGCTCCAAAAATGATGTTTGTTGACTCATGAACATTGCAGCAGCGAGGAGAGCAAGCCATTTTCAGCATGTTTGATTGGTCAGTAATTTGTAAAAAAAAAAAATAAATAAATACCAGCAAGTGACCAAGTATAAAAATGTGTGGAAATATTTTACTTAATTCATAGTACAGTGAAAACCTCGGTTTACGAACCCCTTGGCTTATGAACTTTTCGGTGTACGAACGTTAGATTGATGAAAATTTTACCTTGGCATACAAACTATTTTTCGGGATACACACGGAGCTGCCACAATAAGTGATGCGTCGTTCGCGAACGAGCCTGTTGTCCTAACAAGAAAATGGTGGCCACTGTTTTTGTCCTCAATTCCCCGCCCCCAGTCTTCGGTTAAAGCCACGTGATTGGTGCTACTTATTCCCACTTTCCAAAAACAACACTCCTCTTCATGCTACAGCATTTTTTTTAAAAAGGAGACACATTTCACATCTCCAGGTGGAAGATGATGAACTGTAGCCACAACCGAACAAAAATAGCAATTACTTGGTGTGTTGCGTGTAAGGCTCCAGGACAGTTTGAAAGCTGGAGAAATTTGAGTTGTTGCCTGAAGAGATGCTCTTTTGGGCACCCATTAAAATGTTCCCCAGGTTCTCAAACCGTTACATCCACGGGGCTTCTGGAGGCAAGAAAGAAGGCGTGGACTCAACACTCGAGGCGAGACAACAAGCAGAAATTGATTCGATTAAGATGAATCCCATTAGACTAGGACATGTTAAACTTAGTGGACAGAAATCATGATTATCGGAAACAAACTGGCTTTATGTACGATTGTTTTGCGGAATACCTTTTTTGTAAATTGTTTGTATGATTTTTACGAATATTTCTGTATTAATAGTTCTCAATGGATCTAAATAGATCTAAATAGTTTGTGTATGCCACATTTACAGTCGTGGATGAACCGGAATTTACCCAGTGCAATAGTTCGGGAACCCTGGAGTGGTCATCAGAAGCCAATCGCAGGGCTCAGACAAATCCCTTTTTTTGTCAGCCGGGTCACGCGCAACCCCAATGAGGACAACCTTTATAGAAGATGGAGACATAAAGTACATTAGCATTTTAGGTCAGCTTTTTTTTGTCCGTGTCACATGTTAAGCAATCCACCAGTTTGTGGCATTTTAATTAATCCAACGATCTATATACAGTGATAACTCAGCTTACAAACTTAATTGGTTCCCAGAAAGTGTGTGTAAGGCGAAAAGTGTGTCTTCCAAACATTAATTTCCAATGAAACCATTAAAAATGAGAATAATCCGTTTCCAGGTCACCGTAAAACATAATTTTCTACTAAATAAGACTTAAAACAACAGAAAATATGTTATGTTATGTATAATAACGGTGCTATTGTATTATAATTAAAGAAATAAACTGTACTGTATAATAGTTGTTTTATTTACCTTTGTGATGGTAGTTGTCATTGGATGACAAACTTCCAGGTTTCCTCTCGATGATAGAGTGAAGTTGCCGTGCTTTCTCGGCGATAATACCCTCACACACACTGTCCCCTGCTAGCTGCTTTTCGTTACTCCAAATCAACAGACGTTTTTCAACCGCTTCTATTGCCTGAGACCGTTGCTTAGACAACACAGAAACACCCTTAGCCACACGTAGCAATGCTGGACTTAGCATAATGGTACTGGGACGCTAAGTCACACAAACGCACACCTCGTTCGTGTTTCTCGATGATCTCCTTCTTCTGCTCGACCGTAATTTTGTTTTGTACCCTCTTCGGTCCCAAAAAAGCAAAAGTATCCAGCTGATAGCAAAACACATATGCACTCAGAGAAAGGGTGTGTGGAAAAGTAGTCCGGCAGCCACGGTGGCGCTGTTTCAGCCATGTGGTTTGGTGTTCTTCCGCCGAAAACAAGTCCGCCAGCCATTGTGGCGCTCCGTGTTTTTCCCGAAAAATAGTGCTTGTGCCAAGATTATATTCTCGCGAATTTAATGTTCGTAAGGCGAAAAGTTTGTTAGCTAAAGCGTTCGTAAGCAGAGGTATCGCTGTATTGTCATATTTTTTCCCAAATTGCTTTAAGTATTCACATGGTGTTATTATACAAACACTCATTGATCAAAATAAAAGAATGAAGCTTGATCTACTCATCTCAAAATATCTCTGAGTAATTATAGCACTCTATATTTTTGCACAAATACTTTAGACATTTTCACTACAGCGGTCTTCTCAATGTTAAAATGTTTTCTATTCAAATCTTTTTCCATTATTTTCCTTTTTATTTCAATTTAAGATTTTTGTCAAACATGTCTGTTTTTTCCACAAAAACAAAAAAGACATGCTTTGAGAGGCTGTAACTAATGATGACTGCTAATTAACTAGTTTGTCACCTTCTATATATAGACAAAGTGCAGGAAACACACACACAAAGACACACACAAAACAGTAAGTGATGAGGTGATGGTGACAAACACTCACTCATACGTGAACAAACCGTTGTCAGTGTTTCCACAACGGTGAGAAGAAAAGTGAGCGATTGCTTAATTTCTTCAGTGGAATGCTAGCGGGAGAGCGAGCAAAAGGCGAGAAAGATGTCATTCCCTCCTCTGCTGGAAATGGGTTATAAATAGGAAGTAGGTTCTCTTAAAAGTGCAGATGAAACAGGCTTTGTTTGTGCACATTGCTGCTGTAATGCAGCTTTGAGATCTGCAGCGAAGCACAAGAAAGTTCCATCATGCCTCCCTCAACCCCAAAATAAGAAACCTCTTCTGAAAACTCTGACTTAATGTTTGACAGACAGTCAACAGAGGAGGTAAATAAAACTTGAGGTGCTATACCGTCCAATGTTTAAAGGAATAACAATTTACAAATGTCACAGAAATCACAATCTATAGATTGGTAGCTGAATTTAGGTCAATTTTATTTCGAGTGCTGTAATCCGCACCAAATGCGATCTCTAGGTGCTCGCTCCACCTGGAGCAGGTGTGTATATTGTACTGAAAAATCTCATCGCATCATTTACTAGTCATGCTTCATTTCATAATTCAATAATCATTCCAAATATGTCTCATGACTGTGACAAATCATTTCTTCATTTTCTCAAAGTGGCTTCATGATTGACACTTGAGTAACTGTGTTACTTATACGCGGTGCTCGAAATAGAGGAAGACCCCTTTGAAAAGAAAAAGTTGTGGGACGTAATGAGCTATTTTATTCATGAGCCGAGCTCTATAAGCGTTTTCTTATCATCTCGCGTCTGGTGAGCTAATCAACATCATCCCGTGTACACAGTCTTTGTTCTCCGCGTAATGCATTCCGATGGGTTCAAAACATGGAAAGAGAACGTGAGACGAGAGATGTGTGGTTGTGTGTGTGCTGCTTATGTGTGTGTGTGTGTGTGTGTGTGTGTGTGTGTGTGTGTGTGTGTGTCTGAGCGACTTTATGTGTCAGGAGACCAATTACATCTCCAAGGTTGCTCTTCAAATGAGGCACAGCGAATCACTGCCCTTCCCCGATTTTGCTTCCCCGGGAATGAAAACACACCTCGGCAACGCGTATGCAAGCGCAGCAGCACATATACGGCTACAAAACTGCTTCTTTTTTTTCTGCGCGATAAGTCACGGGCTCATTTTGGCGGACTGTGTTTGCTGTTATAAAAACTGTTTTTTTTCCTGCAATGGCATCTGTTTTGCTTAACAGGTGAGTATGTAACAAAAATATTGATTTGGGACAAACAAATCGCTGCCAACTCACTGACTGGAGAGAACCCGCAGGTAAACAGAATAAAAATACCAATATTGATTGGTGAAAACAAACGGACACCAACTAACTGACAATGGTGTGTGTAAACAACACAACATTAATCCCAAAGTGTAGGGAAATGTAGCATGGACTGGTGTGTCTTTACACAGAGCACATGCCCTGGAATTTGTAAAAATATCGCCTTGTATCAGCATATTTTATGAGAATACGAATTGCTAACTAACCTTCATCCAGCCAATTTGCGTGTAGTTCACAGTAATTTAATGTAAGAAGCTTTTTCTAAAGCACACATCGGTATAAATATACATGCTAACCATAATCCAACATTACACGCATCCATTAATCCGTGGTAGTGTGTTTATCTTCTTCTCTTCCTCCGCTGCGGGACTCAGACCGAGGCTTCCTCTTGCAGGTAAACCCCATTCCCACACCTAGGCCATGCCAACTAATCCCACATCCAGATTCAGATTAGAAATGCGGAAGGAATTGCAGAGAAAGAAGAGTTGGCAAACTTTTTGTGCTTGTTTTTATTTTGTTTGGACCTGGTTATACGACACCCGCATAAAACATGGAGAGTAAATTCAAAGCCTTCCGTCAGCAAGTAATAACTCAGCTGGCAATAACTCAACTCAAAGTACATTGGTGGTAGGCTGCCTGGATTAAAAGTAGATCAGATGTTTGGAAAATGGACCAAAGGTGGACGAAAACTACAGATATATAGTCAATATGGGACAAACAAGAGTGCTCCTTGGCGATAAATGGGAATGGCTGCTCTGACAAAGACCATAGTAATCATCATCATCATCATCCATTTAATTTATAAGCGGCTTTCAAAATTCTCAAAGACAATTTACGGTCGGAGTAAAGATTTTTTTCTGGGGGTGAGCAGCGGCTGCCAGACGCGCCTGCGTTAATTCAACCCTGCGATACAACAAAGTCAAAGAAATGAAAAGTTAAAGTGACCAATGAGTTTTGTATTGTAATGAGGACAAAGTAGTTATTATAGTAAATATTTGCAATTATTACATTTTCCAAAGTCGCCAAATTTACTTACTTTAAAAGCCGTTGGGCGGCCATCCATCCATCCAGCCATCCATCCGTTCATCGGGCTAGCCACCCGTCCGTCCGTCATCCATCCGGCTAGTCATCCGTCCATCCATCCATCTATCCGCTCGTCCGTCCATCCGCCCGCCGGTCCATCCGGCCATCCATCTGTCCAGCCTTCCATTTTACCATCCGGCCATCCACCATCATCAATCGATCCATCCGTCCATCCAGGCGCCCAGCCAAATGCATCCATCTGCGCGTCCATCCGCGCATCCGTCCGCTTGTCTCTCCGACCACCTGTCCATCCAACCATCAGATGGGATCCATCCCAGCCATCTTTGAACAGTAGTACAGACGAAAGCCAATCACAGGCCACTCAGATACAAACAAATCATTGACACTCACAATCACAATTTTAAAGTGTTCCGTTAACCTGCCATTTATGTTTTTGGAAGATGGGAGGAAACTGAAGGACAAGAAGAACTGATGACCGATTCATTAAAAGCCATGATCATTGCGATCAAACAACCCTGTTCACCACTTCACTACAGAAAAATTGTCACAAACAAAGACCTCTGAAATTGACCTGTTTACTCACAATAACATTAGTTTCTTAACTTCACCACTCACTCACTGCGGCTGGGTGCACCCAATCGAGCCCATAAGTGAAAAAATGAAATAAAATTAAAGTGGTGTGATATCGTACCATCATAATGGTCTGTTACAAAATTTCCTAGTGTTCTCATGACCATGAAGTCATCTTGCAGTATGGCTCAGGAGTACTCATTCAGGTTCTCCCGAAGCCCAATATTTCACCACAATATTGTTTGTCATCATTTTTGGGCTACACCTCAAGTGGTAGCTTTCCACCTATCTGTTTGGGAATCTGGGAAGAAAGCCCGGGATATTGTGGCCATGGCAGGAACATCAGAAGAGAAAGAGATCAGCACTGTGTTTATTTGTTCTGCCAGTACTTTTTCCACTCGATGCTGTAAGGCTGTAGAATGTCCACCTGCTCCCGTGATGGCACTGATGTGCGCTCGCGTCGGTTGCGAAATGTTGCTTTGCAAAACAAGATGGAGGAAAACCCCCTTTTTCCACATCCCCGCGGTGTGATTGTGAAGACGCAGAGCGCATAGCAAATGAAAGTGATCCAATGATTTGCTGTCAATGGATACAACCGGACCGCGGCTCTCTCCTTTCTGGTACATCAGCTTTATGAAATGAAACCACAGGAGTCTCCTGTTTGTAAATGAGGCTGCAGGTTGGAAGGTTCTAATGCACCTGAATCCAATATCTGCCTCATCATTGTGCTTTAGCAGCAGGTGTGAGGCCTTTGGGGTGACATGAAGTCAGAAGGAGGAGGCAAAATCCCTTGTCAATCAACCTCTTCAGCATCTTAACAGGTAGTAAAAGGATTTTAATGAGTTCCTGGAACTTAGCATTGCAAAACATGACGAGGATAGTGACACGTTTGCCTAACAGATGTCTGTTTCATGCGGGGCTATCATGTTGGCAAAACAAGTCCATTGTTTATCTAGCAGCAAAGCTAGTAATGCTCCAGCTGTCATTCATCCATTATTACAAAAACTGCAACGCTTTCACATCATTTAATTGCAGTAAAAAAGAAATCCATTCATCCACCCTCTATCCTGCTTATCCACCTCCCGAGCCATCGGATCACATTGTCAGCAAAAATATCACGGGGATCGGCTTTAGGAAAAAGACACCATGAAAGCAAATCATCTCATCATGAAAAGAGGCACTAATCAACCTAATGCAGTTGATCTAACATTCAGTATGTCATTCGGCACATGGGTATGTGCGCCCTCAAACCTCCTTAAATGAACCCCCGAAGAATTGACAATGTTTTCTTCAAAGTTACACTGCTTTATTTTTCATTGTTGAACATGACATAAGCACCTAGTAACAGTTCCCAAACAGCTTTTCAATCTTCACGAGTGCCGCAGGAAATGATCCACTTTCAATTAATTTACCCCCCCAAATATAATTAATTCATAAAAAAATATCGGCTTTTCGGAAGTATAAGGTGCACTGAAAACCATCCAATTGGAACATTCCCCTGAGGATAGTCAATTTCCACTATGTGGAGGAAAAAAACTGAATTACATTATTTTCCGGTGTATAAGGCGCACCCAAAAGCCTTCATTTTCTTCAAAAGATAACCCTGTGAGGGTGGGGGCATTGGTTGCTCGCCAACTGCAGGACTGATGCATTCTAGTACTAGATAGAGCACAACTAATATACTGGAGATTAAAAAAATATGCTCATACGTGCCCTTTGGCCACTTGAAGGGTGCGCTATCAATGTGAGTCGTTCTTCTGCTTCTGATCTTTTGCATCATTCAAATACGAAGCAGCTGATTTGTTACTACATCACGTGAATTGGACATCATGAATGTGTGCAGGTGCGCCCAAAGTACGAACCACTGAGCGTACAAAACACCACTTGAAAGCAACGTTACAAAATGTGCATACTGAAAGCAAAAACAAAGCGGAGGACCAGCTGACTCTAGAGACCCTGAGGCTCTCTGACCTATTTTTGCCCCGGAGTTGCCGTTTCATCATAAGTAGACACCACCCACCGCACCTGCACGATGCATAACAATATAATGATCTTGTTGTGTACACAAAAGAACATTCGAGTTACGACTAACGGTACATACGAGCATTATTGCGGTTACCGTATGTCGGAAAATGTCGGACTGAGATGCTGCAAGTTAGATTTTGTATTTCACGCCTTTTTCCGACCGAGCTCGCAAGCAAATGCCTTGTACTGTGCTACATGCACACGGACACAAGCACACAGACACAAACACATTGGACACTTCAAGGACTGGATGTTTACGCGACGGACACCAACGCTGACCAATCAGGGCTCAGCTATGTCGAAGTGTTGCCAACGAGTTCACGCCCCGATCCGCCGAGTTCACTTACGATACTGAAGACCCAAGCATATATGTCGTCGTACTACAGTATATGTTAATTTATTTTACGACTGTTACAGCGTCTGTGTTTTATACTTCCCCGTTCAGTGATTGATTTAAACATACATTCCACACAAAATATAGCATGGACGCAACTTACGAACAAATTCACTTTACGAACGACCGCTCGGAACGTTTCTAGTTCGTAAGGTGGGGAGTGTCTGTATAAACGTAAATATTTTCATGTTCACAACTTCCATGCGTTCCCGAATTCTCTCCCTTTGTTGCCTAATGTGAACACTCATTCCATTCTCTCCATCATCATTCTTCTCACTCTCATGTCCGAGTGTTGCTGCATGTGCGTTCACAGAGGGCCGCGCGCACATGCGTAGCCTCGCACAAACCCACACGCACGCCCACACAGATCCTGTTACACTAAATTTGTTCGCAGCCAGCTCAACCTGATTCAAAGAGCCAATGAGAAAAGTCTAATGATTGATGATGAGGCCGCAATATTCGCATCCGCAGCAGAAAAGGCCCAAACAGGTTATCTGGGACCTGCAGGCACTGAGCTGCTTTTCACACGGTGGAGAAGGAGTACTCGGGACCATTAGGGCAACCTCCCCCCCCCACACACACACATTGGCCTGAGCTAAATATTCAGAATTTCCCATGAGTGCCCAAAAAAAAACGTTTTGCGCGCCGCCTGCTTCTCTTGTGTACTTTCCGGCAACTTTATGCTGAGGAGGCAAGCAGGTAAGCAGACACATCAGCATCAGCGGGGCAAAGGTGTTGTTAGTTTGATGAGCAGTAAAGCTGTCTACAGTCGCTATGAGGAGCATTGTGCCTCTCAGCATTCTCCTTCATGCTTGACACACGTGTAAACTACGAAGTCACATCGTGCAAGTCTGATGAGAGGCCTACGAAAGTGTTGTACACTTCACACAAAGCTTGAAGGACAGCGTTTATAGATAGATGCATGCATAAATGTTGCTTTTCTAAACGATGCATTGGTGTCTTTCCCACTGACGTAAGCCCGAGACGAGTCTTCTACCAAGAGGAGGATGATGTAATGGTTTGTGAAGGTACAAGTCAGACTCTTTATTTTCACTCCTTCCGCCTTCCTCACTTCTCTCCCCTGTTGCTGGTTCATTCTCACTTCCTCCTTTGTCATCTCAGCTTCTTTTTGTCTTTGGCAGGCATCAAATCCTCTGGGAGCATTGAAATGAAACTCAACAGCGCCTTTACATGGCCGGAAATAGAAACTGCACTTTTTTTAATCAAGGGAACACTTCAGTGAACCTAAAATGTGTGTCAAAAAAAGAGCGAGCAGTGAATGGCTAAAACTAAGGCGAAACAATGAAGACAACCTAATAAGGCTGCATCGCCAGATATAGCCCAAAATATTGTGCTTACATTAAAAAAATGCAAAGATTAATACAGCAGAACCTCCAAGTGAAAGTGTGTTTTTTTTTTTGTCGAGATAGTTTTACACAAATCCGATGTCACAACAATATTGATACATGAAACATTTATTAGCCGTCCCCACTAAGGGATTCCAAACGAGCGCTCCTCCTCTTCTTTTCCGCCAATGTTCTCGAGCTTCATCAAAGTACAATCAGCACCGTTGGCGCCTGAGAGACAATGCAACAAACTACCAGGCGAACCTTCAAACTCTTTCATATGCTCATATCTCTTTGTGAAGTTTATTGACAAAAATAAATACATTTTAAAAGTAACATTTTCTGGCGTATAAAGCGCACTGGGTTATACTGTGAGGGTCAATGAATGCAGTATTTTCAAACGTTTTCCATACATAACTACAATGTGCACCTTCATTGAATTAAAAAAATATTTCCATATATAATATATAAATATGTTTTCCAAATATAAGGCACACCACATCATGAACACCACATCATGAGGTGCTACAGTCAAGCAGGGGGTTACACATTTGTTCTTCTACAAGGGGAAATTGAGTCAGTGGCTGCTAAAAGTAGTTGCAAGACCTGTTGTGGCTCAGTATTACCTCACATGTAAGTCACACCTGCGTATAAGGACCAGGGTCATCTTTTAAAGAAAATCAAGGCGTTTGAGTGCGCCTTATACACCGGAAAATATGGTACATTAAAATGCTATGAACCTGCTTCACACCTGTTTTACCAGGGACTCAACCATTGAACTTAAAGGGCAACCGACACAATTTTTTTGCTTCCTAACTGACATCAGGAAAACGTTTTATAGCATTAAAAATACCCAAAACACACAGGCTGATATTTTATTCAAATGAAAAACACCAATAAAAATGACTTAAAGGACAACCGACGCCTACGGACAAGTTGTGTCCATAATTTGTAAAATCACTTCAAATGACTTCTACTGAGCGTATTTTACAAAGATTCCACGGCATATAGCGATATTTTACGTTTTAAGACTTGCGCTGAATATTCAGGAAGTCTTGTTTTTGAGTTGATGATAATACCTACCGTGACGTCACGTCTGGAACGCCCCTGACCGTGAAAGTGACACACAATGCATTTTGGGTACTTTGTTTGGTCTGAACACTTCGAAGGAGAACACATAAATAACACGATGGTGAATCGTTGTGTGTTGCATCAAGACTACTATTTGATACTAGTTGACACAAATTCCCTGCAGACAAATCAGCCCATTTCCAAAGGTGCTTGGGTGCCATCTTGTGCATTTTCCAGGACGCTACATTGGAGTCCTGACGGCTCAATTGATACGGAAGTACTTCTTTAATCGATTGCAAACATTTATGCTTTCCCCTTCAGAACTATTTGAATCATATTCATAACTGGATGAGGAACAAGAAAGCATCTTCTCCGAATTTGAAGCCATTGTTTTGATTCTAGAGCAAGGCAAGACGTCCTGTTGTGACGTCACGAACAAGGGGGCGGGACCTTCTGAAAATTTCCGAGGTCATTTTGAAGCAGTTTTGGGACACTGTCATTTTTATTGGTTATTTTCATTTGACTAAAAATATCAGCCTGCATGTTTTGGGTATTTTACAAAACTTTTCTGATGTCAGTTAGGAAACAAAAAAATGGTGTCTGTTGTCTTTAAATTCAATGTTTACCACACGCACGCACAATCCATCACCATACTGTCCTTACATCATCACCATTCTATCCAAATCACCATGTGGGGGAACGCCACATAAATATCCAATTACCAGACACATCAAATGCATTGAAAATGAAATATTGATAACTCTGAAACATTATGTAATCCACTACAGTGCCTTTATATAATTGTTCCATTTACAAGGGAAGGCAAGGAGTTATTGTTTCTTCTTCATATTTGCATCACCTTAAAAAAGGGTCCGTTTTTTGCCAAAAAGTATGAATTTATCAGACAAATGCCCTCCCCATATTTGAATTACTCTCTCCAATCCATTCCCGCACAATGATAGCGTGCCATTGCATTCGCTTAATTCTGCGGTTCGTTGTTCAGTGAGCCGATTGAAGTTCCTGTGCGCCCAGCTCTGCTTTGAGCTACTGATCACAGAGCCTTTGCAGGAGCATAATCATGCCCTGAAATTTGAATTCTTTCTAATTAATTTTAAACTGTCAAGGCTTGCTTACAGCGTGTGAGTGATGCACACAAGTTGGGCAATGGGTTCATGTTTTCATGGGTGAGAGAAAATGAGGGGAGGACTGAATAATGCGACCTAACTTCCACGCCTTATCAACATGCCATTTTTCCTTTGAAAAGGCTGTTCCCCACTAAGGCCGAATAAATTAAAAGTCTAGATAGGAATAATAATGAGAGCATACATTATTTCTCTTGCTTGGCACTGGTGGATGTTGTTGTTTGCGTCAACAACAGGAAGTCTCAGATCTCCAATGCATGGTGAAAAAAAGGTAACATCCAGTTTTAACTATGACCCGAAAAACATAGCCCAGAAATTGCTATTCATCTATTTCTGAAACTACTGACCCAACGATGGAAAGTACAGTACCAATAATAATAATAATAATTATTATTATTATTATTATTTGAAACAGATTCTTATTTTACAGACAGGGTATTGTCGGTGTTCAAATATCTGACATGTTTCAGCGTCTACTTCCGCCTTCGTCAGTGTCACGGGGGTTGTTATTAGATATCAAGTAGACAGGATGAACTTAATACAACTAATAATAATAACACATTTCATTCATAAGCGCCTTTCAAAACTCTCAAGTACACTTTACAGTCAGAACATTTTTTTCTGCGGGTGAGCAGCGGCAGCCGCACGTGCCAGCGTTCACCGATAGGAAATAAAGCAGTACCATAACTGTCAACGTATATGTTTTTCCCGTGTTTTATACCTTTTTTTATAATTTCAAATTATGTATGCCGTACTAGAACTTTTATACTGGATTTTTTTTCTTTTTTTGTTAATTGTGAACCGATTTTACACGACTATTTTGACTCAAATCCAGTTGGTCTCAACTGCTGGTAGCCAACGACAATGCTGCTGCCTGATCCTTACTATTGTCACGGCAAACCATCAAAAGTAATTCTCAATCGTATATATACACAGTATTTTTTAATGGTTGCGTACGTTCGGATTGATAACAGCATAACACGCGCAGTAAACTGTCTACATTTCCCCTTGTTAGCGTTTTTTTTAATCATTTCAAATAATATACGCCATACGACAACTTTTATCCGGGAATTGTAATAATTTATACGGGCAGCTGTTAGCCAAGGTTGACAGGTATGCAGTGACCGAGATGAGGCAATGCATCGACACTCCTGCCAATTTCGAGGAGATAGCCCCCTCTGCTGGTATGTCATTCATAATGACCTCAACCCAAAGCCGCTTGCTTGCCCTCAGTGGCTTTCATCATTTAAGACGTGGTAAAATTCCAATTATTCATGCACAAACCCTGCAACCTCCCACTCGTAAAGTCCTTGTTCCATTGTTCTAAAATGCCTAGTAGCTTTTTTGTGTGATCCATCATCCACTCTTGACCGTGTGGTTTAAAGTCAATGAGTGGGTTCTCTCTACATTGTGCACTTCATTGGCACCCAGTTGAATCGATCCAGTTAAAAATGAGGAAAATGAGGCGGACGCAATAGCAGAGGGTGTGTGTAGGCCTCGAGGTCAGCAGGTTGAACCGCACTGGACAGCGGCCATTGATGGGGGGAGCTGCACATGGCTGCTGTCGACACCTTGTAATAAGCTTAATCATTTAAATCTGTGGTATTGGAGGATGGAAACATCTAAAAAAATATGCAGAATTGCGGCACCCCGAGGACTGGAGTTGGTGACCACTGTTCCGCATACTGTATTCCCATTTGCACTACTTGGGGATGAAACAAGCAGACATTTGTGGCCAAGCCGAGTTTTTATCACTGTGATTAAAAAAAAAAGTATGGTTGGTCATACGTCATATGATGATAGCGATTAGTTTCGCTACAATGCTGTAGCAATCACATTTTACACAAATTAACTCATTCTAAATCAAAACATCTAGTATTATAAATATTCATCATTGACTTTAAATAATTGATTTTCATGCCACCACTGGAAAAGACTGAATAAAACCATTTATATTCATGTGTTTATCATTTTTGGATGATCATAAAATTAGTCTGTGGTATAGCTTGAATGATGCTTCTTTTACCCTTAATAACTGCTGATCTGAAACAACGCATGGTTTTATATGTGTGGGGTCAGGGTTGAAGGTTAAAAATGGTCTTAAAATAGCTCTTCTTTTTGCACCATTCCAGATCAGGACAAAAAAAAAAGATGACATTTCAACATTTTGGAGGATGGCTTTCCAACGGCAATGAAACAGAACTGTATCCTGTAGGTAGTGAGGTTTATAGCGGCTCACTTTCGTCATGGACTATGACTAAATCGTGTGCTCCTTTTATGCAGTAGACCTCGGAAATTCCAACAGTAACATGTGAAATATACACATCAACTTCTATAGTCTGTAGTGTTTATTACTCCACAGGTCGCTTTTGTTGTTGTTGTTTTTTTCAAATAATCTGTACATAGTTTTACTTGGGCAAACATTACTTTCCATTTATGTAATGTAATGGAATCACCTGCGTTTAATTGGCGAGCTGCCTTTTAGTAAGTGTGCCTTTTAAATGAATAAATAATAAATGGACCACCAGACATTCAAGTACATATAGGCAAGATATGTTTTTTTTTCGACTTCTTTTTTTCCTTTCTTCTTCCTTTCATAACTTTGCTGGTCTGAATTGTGAATTTCTCCACTGTGAGATTAATAAAGGTTAATGTAATGTAATCAAATGAAATGTAATCTAATGTCATCAAATGAAATGTAATCTAATCTAATACAATCTAATGAAATGTAATATAATCTAATACAATGTAATGCTGTATACACTGAACTGGTTGCCAGCCAATCGCGGGGCACACCTAGGCAACCATTCATACTCACAGTTGCTTTTAGGCACAATTTAGAGTGTTCTATCAACCTGGCAGGCATTTTTTCTACTGTGGGAGAAAATCTGAGTACCCCGAGAAAACCCACGCTGGCCTCGTGAGAAAATGCAAAATCCACACAGGAAGACCATGGCCAGAATCGAACTCCGCACCTCTGCACTGTGAGGCGAATGTACTAACCAGTCGCTCACCGTGCCACCCAGAGAACATAAAACAAATCATTCATTTCGTTAAATTTTAAGTGTAAGTAGCATGATGCATTTATTTTCAATTATAAAAACATCATCAGCTGCAATATATGACAATGATATCATAGCAAAAGTAACATTGCGATTACCTCTCACAGGAAATGCCTTAAGCCTGTGCATGACCATTCGTGCATATAGAGATATGAAGCTAAAGTGTGTGAAGCATGTGAATGTGCACAATAAGGTTCATTTAGATAATCCTGTGCGCCTCCAACCCAGTCACAAGCTTTGTATGTAGTGCTACTGCCTGGTAGCACAAAGCACAATGTGGACCTCATGTGACTGTATTAACCTTCCCCATTTAATCCTTGGCAGTCACGAATAAAAAAAAGAGCCTGAAGGATCAGTGGTTATAAAACATATTTGAGGGAGTAATTGCAAAGAAGGAATCTTTTCACAAATAGTTTTTCTTCATGGCCTCCATGATTGTTTCAGAAGGTTTGGCATTGATTTGAATCAAGCGTTCAAGTTGAAGATCTAATTTATTTATTTTTTGCTTATTTTTAGCGAACGATTTATCTATTTCTTCATTTATTTACTTATTATTTTGCACCCAAGGCTAATTTTTCAAGACCAAAAATTCAGTTAATTCCTCAAAAATGGCTTCTCTTTTTGTTTTAAATAACATTGGACTTTTGCCATGAGAATCAATGGAGCCTTTGGTTAACATCTCCTGGCTCTCTAAAAATCCCCTCGGATGACACATCAAGGATAATGGTGTCTAAAGCCAAAATTGCCTCATGCTGGACAGAACGGAGGCCATTGCTAAAAATCATCACTCTCAACTTTTTTTTTTTTTCACAAGATCGTTATAGCATGACTTGCTCTCACTAGACCTGGCGACGCATTGCGTGATACGAACCTCCCACTAGTGTATGAACGTACACAAGAATGAGTCACCGTAAAACGTTTGGAAACCGCTACATAAATTCACTGCATTTACCACAGAGAAATAAAACGGCAAAGACGGGCAAATTGTCACTGCATGGCAAAGGATCAAACTTGACAATGACAAAAAAATAAAACTGGAAATTTTACTTACCGGTGCTGTAACGTTGGCGGTCACGTGCATGATAGTACAGGATGCCCCAAAAAAAGTAGGCAGGCAGGAGAAGCACGGTGGACCGAACCAAAAGTATGAACAAAACACTGGGAAAAACGAACTCCAAAAACAAAAAATATCCTGAAATCACAAAAAAAGTAAGAAACTCACAGAATAGGCATGGAAACGCATAAACAAAGTGGCAGCAACATAATGATCCAACAAAGACTCACACAATCCAGGAAAGTGAATCAAACAAACTGACAAGACAACAGGAAACACCTGGACAAGACAGATGGTTGAGGGAGCTGATTGGTTAACGCCAGGGACCCGGATGACAACAGGTGGACGCAAAACCAAAGGAAGAAAAAAAGCACATGAGGAAATGAACCCAAAATGGAAGCTTTTCAAAAATAAAATCATGATATCTGAGTCTAAGTTGCTCGGTACTACAATATAGGGATAAAACAATAACAAAATAGCTAACTAACATAGAATAAAAAACATTTGCATGTTTATCACTGTGTCTGCCATTCATCAGCATATGGTGAGTATGATTCCTGCTAAGAGCAGTTGATATTTTCAAACTTCAGAATTTCAAATACAGTGTTACCCAAAATAAAAATCTGAATTATATATCTAATTTAATAATAATAATAATAATAATAATAATACATTACATTTTAAGCGCCTTTCAAAGCTCTCAAGGACACTTTACTGTCACAGACAAGCATAGGTACTATAATAAATAAAATACAATCACAAATAGAATGCAATACATAAAATACAATTATAAATAGAAACAAGAGAGATATCTACACAGAAAATGCAATTTTAAATAGGTGGGTGTTGAGATGGGACTTGATGGTGGGAAGATAATCGATGTTACGAATGTCGGGAGGAAGTGAGTTCCAAAGTTTGGGGGCAGAGCAGCTGAAGGCTCTGTCACCCATCGTGCTGAGACGGGCAGGCGGGGGGCACACATAGGTGGAGGGAGGAAGAGGATCTGAGGGAACGAGAGGGAATAGACATCTGAAGAAGGTCAGATAGGTATGGGGGGAGAGGTTATGGATACCTTTAAATGCATAAAGAATAATTTCAAAGTTGATTATATATTTGACTGGGAGCCAGTGGAGCTCTTGGAGGACGGGGGTGATGTGTTGAAAGGATGAGGTTCTGGTGATGATCCGGGCTGAAGAATTCTGGACGTGGAGAAGTTTGTGAGGGACACCAAAGAGATGTGAATTGAAATAGTAAATCCGGGAGGTGACAAGACTATGAACGAGGATGGCAGAGGTGTGAGGAGTGAGAGACGGGCGAAGACGATTATATTGCGTTCATATGTTTCTGCTGAAATCCAAATATTTCTGTGGGAGTTTATGCTGTGTTGATCGAAGGAGTGTCCTTCAATGCTAACTTGGAATTTAAAGCAAATACTTTGCTCCTCTCAAATTATGCAAGCTGGTTTCTCAATGCCTGTGGTAATACACATAGTGGATGTTGGATTTCCAAAGAGTAACCAATTATTCAAATAGCGACAGCTGATGCCTGTTTACTCTCACGGGTACATGCATGCAAGAGCGTCAGAGCCTGTGTAATATCCAGAGTCACCATTCTGTCTAATTTCTAAAAAAAACACAATGGCTGAATGTGATAGAAAGAGATGAGCGTCCATAAAATGTGCAACGCGATGGGGTATTTTCATTTACTGATTACAGATTTTTTTTAATGCTATCCGCACAAACTTTCACGAGGTTTCCGTCAAAGCACGGTAGCATCACTCATTAACAAACTCACAGCCTGCTTATAATTACTGCGCCACAGTTCACTCTGCGTGCGACATGCCGCCAGGGCCTCACCACTGCCCATGTCAAAGTTCTGAATGCATTTTAACAATGAGGTGAGACTTTACTAACTTCAAACCTACTCAAGACGATCACTCATAAAGACACCCGTCGGTTCGAGTCGGCAATATTTGACATCACGTTGCTCGTCTTTTCACCAACCCTCATTTCAGCATACGTGCTAACGTTGCCCTCCCTGCCCAGACCAGATTTATTGTCCAAGAGTCAATAGCCTACACATTCAGCATGTCCCGTGGTGGTGTGCGCACACTCGACATTTAAAAGGAACTGTAAGGGAGACGGTGAAGAAGTTTTTTTGTTGAAAAAAATACTGGGATTGTGCTATTTTCCTGGATTTTTTTTTCCTGGAACATATGGAGTATTTTTCAAAAGGAGTCTTGGTGCTTTTGGTCATAAAGCACTGCACATCTGACGGTAGGTTGGGATTGGCCTTGCAGCTACATCACAAGACATAGACATGCACTTCATGTTTTTCTTCTATATACAAGACTAGTGTACTTGTATACATGGCAGCGTTTCATGGAGGAAAACATGAAGCCAGTGGAGATATTCACTGCTGCTCCCAATGTCTGAATACTGGAAAATTGATTAGATAAGAACATATACACCATAACCCGTTATCATTACATTCCTTAAGGCCTCACCATTATCTGTACCATCCTCTGAATCTAACCAAAATTGTTTTCAATGTTTGTAGACATTCCTACCTCAACCCAGTCTTCCACGGTCACACTTGAAGATACACACACCACACCCCGTGAACCAGGGTGGAGTCCAGCTGGGGTTGTATCAGCTGTAGCCCCATCAAACCTGGAAGAGGTGCAACAAGCAGTACAAGAGGCATCCGATAAGGTTGAGGGTGACAGAGTTGAGGAGGTCCTGAAGGAGCTTTTGGACAGGGTGGTGGAAGCAGTTCTGGGACAAGTGGAAGGGAAATGGGATGAGCTGGCAGTGAGAGAAGGGGTAGGTGAGGATGCAGTGGTGGTTAAAGATGAAGTGTCCGAACCGATGGTGCTCGGGATGGATGATGGTGGTAAAAGCAGCAGCCGGAAAGACCGGAAAGAGAGAGAGAAACACTTGATGATAGTATGGAAGAGACCACAGTTGGGGGAGACACTGTTGAAGTTAAGGCTGCCATTGTTGATTTCGTAGATGTTAAAGTCAATCAAGAAGTTGTAGAGGACTCGACCTCAGAGGTGATGGGCAAAGATGTAGCATTTGATGGTGACAAGGTAGAAGACATAAATGTTGGAATGTCAAATGATATGATCCAAATGGAAACAACTCCAATTGTTCAAGCGCTAGACTTTGGTGGGGAAACAGCGCGGGAGACTGGGGCGGACTCTGATCATAATTTTGTAGCTGAAGACATAGGGGAGAAGGTGGAAGATTCTTTAGGTGACGTGGACAGTGGAAGGACCGCAATAGCATTTGATAATCCTTATATTGAGGTGGTGGATGAGCTAACAGTTAGCAAAGAGAACTACATAGTAAATGACTCTCAAATCCAAGATGACATGGAGGAAAGTTATGTTGAAGAAGATATGGAAGCTTTTGGGCTTGAAGGTGTGGAAGCGGATTTAAAATATGAAGAAAGTCACCAACACATCAGCGAAGAATATGAAGTTTTGGTCAATGGTGTGGATGAGCAAGAAGCTGGAATAGAAGAGGTTACATCACTGACTTCAAATGACATTAAAGAAGGCCCAGGTGAGACGATGACTTCTGATTGAGACACCTTTAACTATTGAGTAGTTATGATCTGGTTACCTCTACTCACCCACTAGCAGACAATGATTTACGCCCCATTTATCCACACCACCGTAAGTGTACTGGGTCCAATGGAGCTTCTGTGCTGTGGTGTTCTTATCGCAATCATCTTTTAATTGATTGTCAACCCTTTACTGGGTTTAGTTTGGTCCAGATTACCCAGGAGAGGCGTAAGCGTCTTATATAACGCTGAACAACATAACAGAATAACAAAAGTTACCTTATGGATGCATGACAAACACATTTTCATACAGATTTGGGTAACAAAATTTACCTTGATCCGTTTACTGCAGTGGTTCTTAATCTTGTTGGAGGCACCGACCACACCGGTTTCATATGCTCATTCACTGAACCCTTCTTCCAATGACTGTGCCTACTAACTGCAGTCTAGACTGAGGGATGGATCTCTGCGGCGGAGGATCCACCAAACCTCTGAGACCGACTCACCGAACCCCTAGGGTTCGATCGAACCCGGGTTAAGAACCACTGGTTTACTGTAACACAAAGTATTGGATGTCTTCTGAGAAGATCGTGACAAGATATCAGTGTGTGAGATGCCAATTACCATGTAGCCACTGCAAATTAAATGAGCCACCTTTTAGCTGCCTAGAAAGTAACAATGACCAACACTAAACACACCACTGCATTGTTCGACATTCCATACATCCACCGACACACCTCACACCATGGCCTTAGACCTTCATTTTCATTTCAGTGTCACATTCCGACTCCCCGTTCTAGAAACAACTGCGAGCTCTGCTTCTGAGCCTGAAAATGATGCTGGAGTCAACATTGAGCAGAAGCCCGACAACCAGGGTGCCATCGGCCCAAATGCGAGTGAGGTTGCAGAGAATGTTTTCAATGAGATCCTTTGCCTAACTGATGACCTCGTGGCTGTCGACCCCAATGTGGCCCAACCAACGCCTGACAATTTCGTGAAGGATGCTCTGGCGATTCGCCCTCAGGCAAGAGGAGATATGGTTGAACATACAGCTGAGGATCCGGGTGAGGAATCACATTGTTACTTTTCAATTTTTTGTTTGTTTGTGTCTTTCTACAATTAAGAAACATTAGGTGATTTTTGGGGACTGAATTTTTGGGGGAGGGAATGAATAATAACAACTGGATTAAGCAATGCATGTGATGGCTTTATTTGACCCAACTAAATAATAAAAAAAATGAGTTCCAGTCACGGTTTACGCCTCATTGAAGCAGATGACGTTTATGCTGGAGATATTCCTTCTGTGCTTTACGTAAATTCTTTAGAATGGTAGATTGTGCATGGCAAAAAACGAACTGTCCTTGTGTTTTCTTTCCGTGTGTCTATGAATCCATACGACAAGAAACAAAGGAAATGATCATGGAAGCTTGGAAGATTGGCACGACAATTTCTGTGGTGTTCTTGCTTTTGGAGACACTTGCCATTATCATCTATATCTTTAAATGTCGTCACAAAAACAGGTATCACTTGATGTCATATTTTTCATTAGAAACAATCACTTTAAATTACTCTGTTCAATCTTGACCAGTTTATATATTTTGTTGTCACATGACTGAAAATAATAGAATGTACTGGCGATTTCTTTTCTGACAGCGTAAATAATACCTCAGTGCCACATTGAGGTGTTGATTGGCTTGCATTTTCACCCAATTCCATTGGGTTGCATTTTCCAACTATACATTGAAAAAACAAAGATGAAACATGAAATGCCTTCTTTGTGGGGACATCTTGTATCTTTCAAATGTAATTTTATGCAGCAACCTGGTTGAACAACACTTTTGTGAGGAAGGGTGTGTTGAGGCAGAGGTGACCACGGGTGGTGACAAGAGTGACAACATGCTCCATGCAGGAAATGGGAATCTTCAACGGTAGGTTATGTGATATGTCATATATAATACACCATTGTAACACCACAATAACACATCGTTTTACTATATTTATGATATCACTCAGCCTACAGAAGTCCTTTTAACTTTTAGTGGTCCAATTATGGACCTCTTAGCTGATTTCCTTCAAGCTGTTTTGGAAGGTCATATACTCCAAAGGGTACTCGGTGTGGCATACATGTGATGCATTGATGACTTGCATGAATGGGTCAGAGAAAGCTCGGGGTTATAATTGCTAGAGGAAAATAATTCCAACAACTGCATATACATCACCCGATATTTAAACTGGATATACACCTCCATTTTCAAACATACTTTTTCTATCACTGACAGAATTGGAGCAGATGGGCAATACGATGCAGTGATGATAAGTACGTCAAACTTCCCAGATGGCGCCACAGAGGAATCGGCCGGTGGTGGACAACGAGTCAAGACTTCCATGCTCTAATAACACAAAAACAATTTGACTGCCTTTTCTGTTGTTATTAAGCTTGTTCTAATGTTTCCCAAATACATCATAAATTATTTCAAATTGTCCAACGGTATCCAAAAGAAAGATTATCCATTTGAATTCTGTATAGTGTGAATGTCTGTGTGAGTGTTATGTGAAATTCCCGAGGGGAGTAGAGAGAATAGTCTGGACGCATTTTACACGTGTGATCATGTTGAGGAAGTGTTTGGTTGTGAGTGACTTGTGAGTGCAGCTGACATTTGACTCTGGGAAAGGGAAAGAAGCATTTTTCTTGTGACATTAATATTTCTGTACAATCATTGTGTTTGTCTTGTCCAAAAGTAAAACCTTTGAACCTTTAAACATGTTCATAATTTTTCACATTCGTATCAACGGCTGTTGCGCAATATTAAAAAAAATGCTTCTCTTGTCAAATACCTGTTGGAAAAAGGCAACATCACAAGATCATTATCATTTTGAAGGATGAATGTAAACATTATAAATTTCATTTAATCATTTCTGGACACTGACTGCCATCAACAGTAGCCAAAATGGAACTGTATAGTGCCACTTAGCAGTTTTTTTTGACGACGATCTCAGCTGTCAGCGTGTTCGACCGGAAACACCCTGAATTGGTTGCCAGCCAATCGCAGGGCACACAAAGACATACAACAGTCACTCTCACACTCACACCTAGGGACAATTTGGAGTGGTCAATCTGCCTGCCATGCATGTTTTTGGAGTGTGGGAGGAAACCGGAGGACCCGGAGAAAACCCACGGGGAGAACATGCAAACTCCACACAGGGAGGCCGGACCGGGACGCGAACCGGCGACATCTGCACTGTGAAGATGGTTCTGATTCTGATTCTGATCTTAACGTAAACGTTTTTATTTTATTTTGCTAGAAACATTTTAACAATACATCCATCCATCCATTTTCCAATCCATTAATCTCACAAGGGTCACGGTCATGCTGGAGCCTATCCCAGCCGTCTCGAGGCAATAGGCAGTGTACATCCTGAAACGGTTGCCAGCCAAACGCAGGCCAGAAACAACCATTCTCACTCACAATCACACATAAAGGACAACCAACATCATTTTTTTGTTTCCTAACTTCTTCTTTTCCTTTCGGCTTTTCCCTAACTGACATCAGAAAAACGTTTTATAGCATCTGAAATACCCAAAACACGCAGGCTGATATTTTTAGTCAAATGCAAAACACCAATAAAAATGAGTTAAAGTGTCCCAAAACTACTTCAAAATGACACAGGAAATGGCGAGTTTCAGAAGGTCCCGCCCCTTGTTCGTGATGTCACGCCAGGACGTCTTCGCCTTGCTCTTGAATCAAAACAATGGCCTCAGATTCAGAGAAAATGCTTTCTTGTTACTCATCCAGTTATGAATATGATTCAAATAGTTCCGAAGAGGAAAACACAAATGTTTTCAATTGATTAAAGAAGTCTTTCTGCATCAATTTGAGCAGTCAGGACTCCAATGTAGCGTCCCAGAAAATGCACAAGATGGCACCCAAGCTCCGTTGGAAATGGGCTGATTTGTCTGCTGGGAATTTGTGTCACCTAGTATCACATAGTAGTCTTGGTGCAACACACGATTCACCATCGCATTATTTATGTGTTTTCCTTCTAATTTCGCCATCATCACGGATCAACACGAAGTTTTCAGAACAAACAAAGTACCAAAAATGCATTGTGTTTCGCTTTCTCGGTCAGGGGCGTTCCAGATGTGACGTCACATCAGGCATCTTCACCAACTCAAAAACAAGACTTCCTGAATATTCAGCGCAAGTCTTAAAACATAAAATGCCGTGGAATCTTTGTAAAATACGCTCAGTAGAAGTCATTTGAAGTGATTTTACACATTTATGGAGACAACTTGTCTGGATGCGCCGGTTGTCCTTTAAGGACAATTGAGAGTGTTGCATTAACACTTTCATGTGCAAATAATGATAACCTGCAACCTGATGATATGAATGCAAGTGTCCCAAACTCGTAGCCTTTCACGTTAATACATCCCCAGGAATTCGCTCTCATGTTAAAAAATGTTGCTGACCCCTTGTATCTACGTTTCATTTCACATTTAATTGCCAACGTTAATGTTTCCATTCCCACTTGGATGAGTATACATCCACAGACAATTACAGAAGGAGCAGTCCGCCCTCAAGTTATGATCACAAGATTCAAGCATTTTTTTGGTCGTCCATCTGGACCAACACTACGGGTGTATATGTGTGTGCATGTATCTGTGTGTGTGTGACAGACCAGGGGCATGGGTGAGGAGGGCGGTGGGTGCAAATACTTTAGTCATGCGCACCATAGCTATTTAAGACAAAGAAGCAGGATAAACGAATTCTTTGGGGGCTAAAGTTGGTCGGATCAAGGCAAGCAAGATGAACACTCACAGGTAAGGACAAACACAATTCTGCATAAAATTGTCATAGTTATCTATTCATTTTACATTTAAACGATTAATTTTATGCATTTTAAATTTCCTGAATGTTTTCTTACATGTACAAAAAAAGACCACTCACGATAAATACAGCTCATTTCCTTCTCAAAGATCCGCTGAATAAATAATCACAATAATTTCTAACCTATCTAAGTGCTTCTAATTTGGTGAGCATTGGAGACTAATTGCCCCTTCATTTATGAATAAGGGCTCAGACCACCTGAAGGACAAAGCTTTAGAAGAGCGACAAAAATCTTTTTCCATAGAAATTTGTAGTTCATTGAAGGCTAAGTCTTTCAATATCTTCAATTCAACATACTTTCACGTCTTTGAAAATTGCAACATAATTTAAGTCTTGAAATAAATGAATGGCCTTCAAAAAACGCAGTTGAAGGCTGTTTTTTTTTTTTTTTTAAGCAGTACTATACAACATTCAATAAACACCGTGTGTGGAGTTGTGGTAGATGCGCCAAGAGAGAACACTTACGTTGTTTGTGCAAATGCATCGAAACGAAATAAATAAATAAATAAATAAATACAGTAAAGTCTCGTTATATCGATATCGGATATATCGATAGTCCCGGTTATATCGATACTATTTCTATGCACGCACGGAGAAAATTACATGCAAACAGGGTCGGATATATCGATAGTCCCGGTTATATCGATATTTTTTCGGACTCCCTTGAATATCGATATAACGAGACTTTACTGTACATTATAAGTCATTATAATTGCCTTGCATGCGGGGTCCGAGATGACAGTAATTTCATCTGTGCTGTATGTCATACATATTTGCATATTTGACAATAAAGCTGACTTTGACGTTGATAAATAAGTAAATAAATAAACAAATAAATAATCACACATATAAATAAGTAAATAAACAAACAGACAAAATAAACAAATAAATAAACAACAAACAGACCAAATAAATAAATAAATAAATGAATACATAAATAAATAATCACACACATGAATAAGTAAATAAACAGACAAAATAAACAAATAAATAAATAACAAACAGACCAAATAAATAACTAAATAAATAAATAAATAAATAAATAAATAAATAAATAAATAAATACTCTCAGTCCTAGGACAAAATCAAACAAACATGATTTCCATCTTAAACCTTCTATTTCCATTTAAACAGTTTCCCATCACAATGACATAATGAGTGTCTTCTCTCACCTGTCAAGCATTTGGACGGTGACCCTCCTGGTGGCCACCTTGTGTGTCACAACGATTGTGGCCCAGTTTCCTCGGGAGTGCGTCACCCCAGAGGGGCTCCGCAGTGGCCAGTGTTGCCCCTCCCTGTCAGGCCAAGCGGGGGATGAATGCGGATCCAGCACGGGACGGGGTCAGTGTGTGTCCATTGCTGCGGACAATCGGCGCCATGGACCACAGTACCCCTACGCAGGGCGCGATGATCGGGAAAGGTGGCCGCTGCGATTCTTCAATCGGTCTTGTCAGTGTAACGGCAATTTCAGCGGCTACAACTGCGGACGATGTCGACATGGACTGACGGGACCAAACTGCGATCAGAGGATCTCTGTGGGTAAGCAAAAAAAAATATTTTGTATCAAGTTATGGTGAAATCAGAATCAGAATCATCTTTATTGCCAAGTATGTAGAACACACAAGGAATTTGTTTCTGGTAGAACACACTGTATCATCAGTATCATTATAAAGTTCCATTTGGGCTACTGTTCAAAGAGTTAATGGCTTGGGGGAAGAAACTGTTTAAATAATAAATATAGGTAGTGTGCCCAATTAATCACTGGAATTGTTATCCACTTGAATAAATTAGAACTTTTACACCCCCCCCCCTCCTCGAAAAGCTATCGCATTCTGTAAAATCATGGTCCACCACAAAACAAAAAATCACTTATACTCACTTATACTGGAAGGAATGTCATTGATTTGCCTGTCACTGAACATTGCTGGCATGGGGGATAAAAAAAAATGATTTGTGAAATTCGTGGATCATGGGACAAGAATGACAATCATGTTTGTGACAAGGGGATAGACACTTCTAACAATAAAATAATAACCTTTCCTCTTTTTTTCATGTGACTCTCTTCCCTCCACTTTGAACATTTCTGCAGTAAGGAGAAATTTAATGCAAATGAGCGCAAGTGAGAAACGGGCATTTATCGACGCTCTAGACCAGGCAAAGAGGACCATCCACCCCGACCTTGTCATCTGTACAAGACGGTATTTATGCTAATGTGCCTCATTATATTTTCATGACATATGAAGTCATCATTCTTTGTCGTGGAAAAATAACAGATTGTTTTGAAAAGATGTATCTGTGTAAGCCGCAGGTGGAATAATTTGGGGATCAACAGTACATAAATATTTGAAGCTGTTCTCGACTGCGCTAAATGCAAACCTTTTGACCTCCTTGTCATGTGACTTTCTGCTGCATTCAAAAAGGCTTTTAGCACCTGATGTCTCATTAGCAGCTCCTGTTGGGATTAAAACATTTTATTTATAGTCTTCACTTCAAACCATAATAATGCTGTTCATCTCTCAAACAATATCTCCAAAGATGATGTCAGAGAGTTAAAAACTAATTTGCCATTCTGCTGTTTGTGTCCTTTTTAGGTACCAGGAGATATTTGGGCCGGATGGCAACACTACTCAGTTTGAGAACATCACCATTTACAACTACTTTGTATGGAGCCATTACTACTCTGTCAGTAAGACCTTCCTGGGCGCAGGCCAGGCCAGCTTTGGAGGAGTGGACTTTTCCCACGAGGGCCCCGGTTTTGTCACCTGGCACCGCTTTCATCTACTGCAACTGGAAAGAGATATGCAAGTGGGTAGATCGTAGAAGACAAAATACATGAAGAGAAAGTAAATGCATGTGAGAGACGAGAAAAAGATGACGATACAATAAAATGGTCGACTTAAGTTAAGGGTGTCAAATTCTATTTTTGCCGCGAGCCTCATAGTCATAGTTTCCTCTCGGGGACTGTTATGACTTTGGATGAACCATTACAATGTTTAATCCCGTCCACATATTTCAGCTGGAGTTTTCAAATTTTAAGTTAAAAAAAAAAAATGACTGCTATTGTGGTTTACGTGGGACAATGAGAAATTTTGGTTCGGACATAGCAAGCATCGTGGAATTTCACAGGTTTGATTTGCTTTCGCGGGCTGAATAAAATGATATGACGGGCCAGATTTGGCCCCGGGGCCTTGACTTTGACACCTCTGACTTCACGGGAACAAATGAGAATTAAGTGCCGCATTAAAAATTAGAAATCCAAGGTCATAGATCTCCAAAATCTATTCTACAGGGATCCTCCCCCTGTTTATGAAACAATTTTTGGCTATCGACAAAAAGCACAACTTCAAATCTGAAATATAACCACAAAAAGTCAATTAAGGGTGTGTAAGGATCCTTGTAACTATGTTACCAAAAGCACAAAAGACAATTAAAAAGATTTCATTCTGTCAATTGATTATCTATTCAACTGGATTAAGACCAAATATCAAGCTAATAGAGGCAATTGTTGACATTTTTCACACGCTACATAGGACATGCTGGGTGATTCATCCTTTGCGCTCCCCTACTGGAATTTTGCTATCGGAGGCAACGATTGTGACATTTGCACGGACGACCTTTTGGGGGCCAGGAGCTCCTTCGACATGAACTCCATCAGCCCCAATTCGGTGTTCGCCCAGTGGAGGGTGGTCTGCGAGAGCGTGGAAGACTACGACACGTTTGGTACCATCTGCAACAGTAAGAAAGAATCTCTCATTCGCTAGCTTGCGATATCTAACAACCCAAGTTGTATTGCAAGCGAAATGAGGTCATCCACCTCATAAATAGAGCATATATGACACAAGCTGCTATAAATACTGCCCCCTTGTTGCTGTGCTATGTCGGAAATTGCTCACAATTGCTAACGGTCTGTCAGAAACTCAATTTGTAAATCTATTTTTCAGGGTTGCCCAAAGTTTTCAGCTCAAAATCCCATGTTAGTTCTCTCAGAGAACCAAACTGAGGAAAATACATCATCCTACAAACTTTTTCCTATGCTTATCCGGGTCGCCAGATCTGCAGTCAATGCAGGCGTACCCAGAGTTTACCATCTCTGGCCACTGCATAGGTGTACCCATGCTGGCCAGCTCTGAGACATACTGTATTCTTAATAATGCCCTGAGGTCTCATCCCTGGTGTGGAACACCTCCAGGGCGTAATATCCGAGGACCATCTTAAATAAAACCACCTTTCCTGACTCCTCTCTTCCCAAGGAGTCCCGTTTGAATGACCGAGCTCCTTGCTCAATCACTTAAGGGTCAGAGTGCTGACAAATCGAGACAGTTCAAAAACTACACTGATAGTTCATAAAAGCAGTCACTGAATGGGAATTGATCAGAAGGTGGCTGCAATGTGACCCACACCATTATCTGCGATCAACAATGTTGCTAATCACTGGACTCTTAGGATTTTTTTGTTAGCTATGAGACCTCTTAACACTTCAATAACATTTTCAACAACCAAAAAGAATCACCATCTCCTTTGTTCTAAATTCATAGATTAGTCTCACCTGGATTAAAGATCCCCCACAGACAGCAGACACTTTTAATGTTCTTGATTTTAATCAGTTGGTGTACATTCTATCACACTTTGTTTGCAAGCAGTCATTCTGAATGGTGTTAAGCTTAAGGAACTATAATAGGGGCAATTGTATGTGAGAAACTGAAATAAATCAGATTTTATGCGATCAGATTTACATCGCCTGGTGCCTGACTCAAACTGGCACTAGAGTTCAAAACCAACCAAGGAACCATCAGGCTTCCAGTTTTAAAATAAAGCTCTTCTTTTGAAGAGCATATTATGGAGTAATTCTGACTATCAATCCACTTTGAGAAAAACCATAATTGGTTCTTTCAGTTCAATGGCAAATGTACATGAAAAGCGGAGGAATTCGGAGACATGAGTAGCTGAGGTGTGAGTGATGTGTCAGGTTAATCCCTTTGGAGAATCACGACAGGCTCGGTATTTCCTGCATCAACAAGCAACTTCTCCTTAACTGGGTTATGGGGGAGGGGGTTGTTTCATTTCGGTGTCTGCTTGTCAGAGACAGGAATCTGGCAGACTTTGATCAGTGGGAATCATCTTCACACGACAACTTTGTTATGTAGCCGACTGATTGCACCCTTGTGTGTGATGGAGGGGAAGAACGGGAGGTGATGGGGGGGAAGGCGAGGAAAACAAGAAGGAGGGCACACTTGCAAAGAGACTTCACAAAGCTCCTACTCACTATTGTTGGAATTTAGGTAACAATTATCATGCTGTCATGTTAAAGACTGATCAAGCCAGTCGAGTCTCCCGCATAGAATTAGAAAGTTGTTGAATAATACAACATAACTCAGCGCATCTCCTTCCTCTCTTTTTCCGTGGGGAAAACTGACCCGGATCTGAACCACAGTTTGAGTTCCTCCCTTGGAAAAAAAATCCTTGAATACAATTATTGCTTCCAGCTAGAAAGATTTTTTTTTGTGCTGTGCTTGTTAACACACAAGTGAAAACACTCACTCTGACCTTGGGTCCGATGCTCGTAGACACAGAGACCAGCCCCATCAGGAGGAACCCGGCGGGCAATGTGGCACGGCCCATGGTGCAGAGGTTGCCCGAGCCCCAGGACGTGCTGGACTGTCTGCAGCTTAATACTTTCGACACCCCCCCTTACTACTCCACCTCCTCCGAGAGTTTCAGGAACTCCATTGAAGGTGTGCAATGACACGTAACGATTCCTTCTCATCTGACCTCTGAGTAAAATGCAGTGAACTTCATTTGCATTGCAACTTTCAAATCCATAAAACATACGCTACAAAAGTAATATTTAAAGGCAAGAGTCATGTTCTTATTGAGCATAAAGGTCAGAAATATAATACCAGAGAAGACATTAATTATAACAAAAAGGACAATTCTACTTTACTGGTTTCATTATGGGTCCTTAGTAATCTGTAAAAGAAAAATGGGTCGAGACTTAACATCATTCACTAAATTAATTAAAACCCACTTTCAAATTTTGGGAAATTATGCTCTGACTAATGCAGTTTGAACTCCTCACAATCAATCACAGGATACACAGATACACAAACACATATCCACACACAAAGATACACACACACACGTGTGCACACACATGTTTAAATAGATAGCCAATTAGCTAGCTAACTAGCTTGATAAATAGACAGCTAAAAATAAAACAAAGGGAACACACATACAGTATAGTGTTACTGTATACTGTAGATAGCCAGCCAGATAGCTAGCTAGCTTGATGAATAGACTGCTAAAAATAAAACCAAAGCAACTCACATATATAGGGTAGATAAATAGCCAGTTAGCTAGCTAGCCTGATAAATTCACTGCTCAAATAAATAAATAATTGGAACACTTGGCACAATGTACCTCAAGTGTTCCCTTTATTTATTCTTTTATTTTTTTAGCAGATTAAATATGTATCTGAATATTTTCTATTTAAGATGCAAAAAGAGACTCTGATGCCCACTTGTGATGGTTTTCAATGTGATTGTGAATTCATTCACATGAAGATTGACCTCTCCTAGACCTGGTGTAAAAAAAGATCTCACTGATAGCATCCACATTCTATTGAATGAGCTATTCTTTCACGCCAGAGTATGTTTCAACAAAAAAAAAGTCCGTGGAATGTACACGTGACATAAAAATTACTTTCCCAAAATCCTGATGCAGTGAAAATGAATGTATTTTTTTTTTTTTTTAAGGCTACAGCGCTCCCCAGGGGATGTATGATCCAGTGATCCGCAGTCTCCACAACCTGGCTCACCTCTTCCTCAACGGCACCGGCGGACAGACCCACCTCTCCCCTAATGATCCAATCTTTGTCCTGCTGCACACTTTCACCGACGCTATCTTTGATGAATGGCTCAGTCGGCACCAACCAGGTAATATGCATCCCAGCATTTCAATGTTAGGCAAAGTATGGCCTGTAAACTACATTATAAGGCGCAACAGTAGAGGGTTACGTTACTGGGGTTACTTTTATGTATCCCAGCATGGACCGCGCACTACTTCTCCTACAGGCGGAAATGGAGTCTGACAGTCATTGCGAGACCTATCCCATTACTTCCGTATTACCTGCGTATAAGGCGCATGGTCATCTTTTGAAGAGTGTCTAAGGTGTCTAAGGGTGCACCGGAAAATCCGGTAATTGTATTTATTTTTTTCCCCTTCCACACAGGGGAGATTGTCTATCCTGAGGAGAACGCTCCGATTGGACACAACCGGCAATTCAACATGGTCCCATTTTGGCCTCCCGTGACAAATGCCGAGATGTTTGTGTCCGCCCCTCAAAATTTGGGCTACTCCTATGAGGTTCAGTGGCCAGGTATGGATGAATACAAACACATAGACAAGTGACAATCCAGCAACCCTTCCTGTCCACCATCCCCTTTACTCACCCACCTTGACTTGTTGTTTCGCCACAGTTCGCGCCTACACACTGTCTGAGATCATCACCATCGCCATTGTTGCGGCGGTGCTGGTCGTGGCTGTGGTGGGCGGCGTCATCGCCTGCGCGGTGCGAGCTAGATCCTACCGCTCGGCTGAGGCCTTGGAGCCATTGCTGGGAGAAACCTTCCGGAGATACTCGGAGGATGACCGGAGGTTGGACAAATCACAGTCTGTTGTCTAAATCAGCACCTTTATAAACAGGTCTTAACATGTATAAGCATTTTTTTAAGAAAGCCCCAATGTCTTTTAATAAAGTGTCACTGAGTTAAAACCTTCCTTCCAATTGTGTCTGTCATTGTTTTGATTGTATCCTGGAGTGTTGCGGATTGGGTGTTACAAATGTGTCATTGAGAAGTAACAAAGTACAAATATTTATTTTTCTTACGACATTACACAAAAAAATGTCTTAATAATAATAAATTACATTTTAAGCGCCTTTCAAAGCTCTCAAGGACACTTTACAGTCACAGACAAGCATAGGTACTATAATAAATAAAAGACACAAATATCACAAATCACAAATAGAATACAATAAATAAAATACAATTATAAATAGAAACAAGAGAGAGAGATACACAGAAATTTTGATTTTGTCAGGTAGTTTCACAAAATCAAACCACCTGGATCGAGATTATTATATTTCATACAGCCATTTGATGACAAATAATGGAGTAAATTAAAAACAATCTCTTACTGTACTTACATTTTTAAGTCGTTATTTGGTCAAATTAGGCTCATTACTTTTTTACTTCTGGGAATGATGACATGTCGAACAAAACCTGTAAATGGAGAAAGTTGAGATCTTGGTCTTCAAAAGTTGAAAACAACAGGCACGGCAGTGACATTGAGGAATGTGAGCCAGGACACATTCATGAGGACGGAAGCACATTTAAAGAAGCAAACTCTTAGCCATGTCATCAGCTCCAAGAATGATTTGTGGCATATGTGTCAATTCAAGTTTGTGGCATTTTAATCAAGCCAACGATCTATTTCCAGTAATGCCTCAGTTTACGAACTTACTTGGTTCCCAGAAAGTGTGTGTGAGGCAAAAAGTGTCTTCCAAACATTAATGCACAAACACTGCACTCTTGTGGTCAGAACACACTATGAATAACTCTTATTACTCTGCAAGACAAGCGGAAACATGTTAACAAAAAAGATCTATACTTTTTGAGCTGCTGAAAATAGAGACCGTCTGTATGAAATGGTTGTGACACCTTAACTCATTCACTGCCAGATGTGCAAAAATGTGTCCACTCCAGTGCCAGGGTTTTTGTCATTGTCACTCGAATTCCAGGACCCACAAAATATTGACATTTACTATGACATAAACTACATCACAGTGAAGAAACAAACCATGATTTTGTTACTTCTGGTTATTTTTGATGATTTCTTTAGTTGCAGTAATGGTGGGTAGGGCGGCACCAAAAAACCCAGTATCCGAAAAATTGACGAGCTATGGATCTTAAAAGGCATCAAATCAGTCTGTTGTTTATGTTCTCCTGATCTTGCCTTTGTAAATACCGGCAGTTGCCTCATGATTGAGAATAAATATTTGGATGGACAATTCATTCATTCATTTTCCGATCCGCTTTATCCGAACAAGGGTTCGAGAGGGTTGCTGGAGCCTATCCCAGCGGTCTTCGGGCAGTAGGCAGGGGGACACCCTCAACTGCTTGCCAACCAATCGCAGGACACACCGAGACGAACAAACGTCCGTGCTCACATGCACACCTCGGGACAATTTAGAATGTTCAATCAGCCGGCCAAGCATGTTTTAGGAATAAAGTACCGGGGAGTCATACTAATACAGCAAATAATCAACCACATTTAAATGAATAAAGCATGTTGGCATTCATGGAGGGATGAAGCAGACAGTCATGGCTGCCTTTCAATAAAAGTGCCGAGGCGAGCAGATGGTGTTGATGAATGCAGAGATCTACCGACAGGATCTCCCTCGGTGCTTCCCACTCCCTAAATGAGACATTTGTGTGCAAATGGATTCCATGTCAAGTTATCATAAGTAACTCCAGTAATTAAATGGATAGTTCTGGGCAGTGAAAAAAAATATAATACTGTCCAGGTTCACTTGCCATTTTTGTATTTCGCTGACTTGTTCTTGTAAACATCTGCTTTCAGTTAAGACTTGTGCAATCAAATTAAGAGTTGCCCTCACAAACACTCGTTATGGTGGCATTTAACTCATTCACTGCATTTTCCGATTTATAAGGGAATTGAAAATGTGATGTCAAGCGCCATTCCTGAATTTGTTCCGTTTTTTTCTTGTTTGGCGGTGATAAAGCGCTGGGCGTGGCCTCTGACAGTTTTTTTCCCTTCCACAAGAGGCACCGTTTCCCCTTTTACCATGTTAGCACTTTGTTTCAGCTTCAGCGGTTGTTAAAGCGCTATATAAACCAATATTGTACAGCCACCTCATTTCAAGCTCATATAACTCCAAACCCATATAATTTAGGATTTAAGGCTTTCTATTTGACGAATAAAAGAAAAGCAAGAAAAAAATGAACGAACAAAAACAACTGATATAATTAGAATTATTCATTTCAAAACAAATGAGCAATTATTCGCCACTGCCATAAAAAAAAAATCATAATACAGTGATACCTCGGCTCATGAACGCTTTAGCTCACAAACTTTTCGCCTTTATTTTACAGTAGTTTATTTCTTTAATTACAATACCCTAGCACATCTGTTATACATAAAATAGGGTATAGTGTGTAATTTTAAGGCTTATTTAGTTGAAACGTATGTTTTATGGGTACATGGGAACGGATTATTCTCATTTTAATGGTTTTGTATGGGAAATTAATGTTTGGAATACACACTTTTCACCTTACACACACTTTCTGGGAATCAATTAAGTTCGTAAGCCAAGGTATCACGGTACCGTATTTACCTGTGTGTAAGGCGCACCCAAACACCTTGATTTTCTTCAAAAGATATACGCAGGTGCATATTATATGAGAATATTGAGCCACAACAGGTCTCGCAACTACTGTCAGCTGTCACGACTCCATTTCCCTGTGTAGAAGTGGTGCGTAACCCCAGCTTCTACGTAGCGCCTTATAATGTGGTGTGCCTTATATTCGGAAAACATTTACATATTTCTATACATTAATTTGGAAAACTTGTTCATTCATTGAAGATGCGCCTTGTAGTCTTGTGCGCCTTCCTTATGGAAAAAGTTAGAAAAGACACCATTCATCGGGGGTGCGCCTTATACACCGAAAAATACGGTAATCTTACCACAAAGGCTGCTTCTCCTCACACAAGTGCGTGCAACAGATGACGTAATTGACGAACAAATGATCATTTAATAAGAACACTTACATCATATTTTGTTGTTGTATGACTTCAAACACGGCGTTCCTGTAAACAACCATGAAATATAATACGTTAAAGAAAATATAAATACAAATACAGTCCCGGTAAGTAGAAAACAATCACCCACATGGACACGCTTCCTAAAATCCAAACCTTATGTAATAAAAATGAACAAAACAAAATTGGGGTTAAAACAACATTCACACAGTAGCTTTGAAACATTATTAAATAAAACATACTTATCACAAAACCGTCCTTCCACCTTGATGCGACACAAAATATTGGCAAAAGCACTTGGCATATTTCAGAATTAGGGAAGATGTTGGAAATCATTCAAAACGAACCAGGCTCGCACTTCAAGTAAAAATCATTTGGGCATTGTTTTCATTGTAAAATGTCATTAGATTTTTGATCAAATCAAAAACAACCACAAATTTAATTATAATTTCAATTTATACATGATTATACAATTTATATTGGAACTAAGGAGTGCCTGGACTGTGCTCAAAGTTATGAGGTAGTTCATCTACAATAATTGACTTCCCTTTTGAGGTTCTTCTCCATAAATTCTGAGCTCTGCTGGTAACAGTCAAGAGAGGACAGTGAGAAGCACAGTCCCTTTGGTCTTCTTGAGGACGTCCACAGCTTCAGCGTGTGTCACCCCCTCCAGACAGTGTCCGTTCACTGCAATTATCTGATCGCCTCGTTTCAGCCTGCCATTTTCAATGGCTGCTCCCTGCAGAGCAAAATAATGGGAACGATGTCTCACGCAGCTAAGACTATAAACTGCACGCTGAAATATGACGAAATGCGGATTTGTCAGGAAAATTGTGAATGTGAAATTCATGTATTCATAATTATGAATTCCATCAGGACACCAGATGCCAAAACAAAAAAACAAGCTCCGCATAATCCTTCTCAACAATGCTGTTTTATTCAACCTGTAGAAGATATAATCAGAATCAGAAAGCCTTTAATAGTCCTACAGTGGGGAAATTTGCAGAGCTTCTGTAGAGTTACTATTACTATTATCAATAATAGTAATAATAATAATAGTAATAATAATATAATAGTAATAATAATAATAATAATAATAATAATAATAATAAGAAGAAGAAGAAGAAGAAGAAGAAGAAGAAGAAGAAGAAAAACAAGAAGAAGAAGAAGAAGAAAAAAACAAGAAGAAGAAGAAGAAAAACAACAAGAAGAAGAAGAAAAACAAGAAGAAGAAGAAGAAAGAAGTAAATAATTAAACCTGCAAATTCACCTCTGTGATATCAGAATACAATATTTTTTTCATTATAAGGCGTCTCGGAGGCGATTGGCTTATTTAAAAACATGTTTGCATCGCATTATAAGGCGCATTATATAGAATCCACAACAGCAGCTGCCGTTATGTTAAACATTCACTAGATAAAGCTATGCCAAAGGGAATACAATACAATACAATACAATACAGATTTTGGTTTATAGGGTACTCCCAACTGCTGTGACATTTAAAAAAAAAAACTCTGTCCAAGAAATCAGAGTATTGGTTCATATATAAGGCACATCGGATAAAGTGCACTTACAGCTTTTGAGAAAATTCTATGGTTTTAGGTGTGCTTTATTGTGTGAAAAATACAGTATTTGTGAATATATCAGAAATTCTGACACAATTGTCATTTTTCCTAATTCGAAACGTGCTGCTATTGTTTGATGGTGTGTGTAAAAATGCCTACATTTGTTCAACAATTGGTGTAATAAAATAGAATAACTATGAGTGTGATGACATGACTTTATGTTGTGTCTACATGGACTGGGTCTGACCTTGTTAAAGATGGTTTTGATGTAGATGGGCAGGTCTCCATGTGGGCTTCCGAAACCTCCCACGATGCTGAAGCCCAAGCCTGAAGAGCCTCGATCCAAACTGACAGTCTTATACATCCGAGTGCTGTGATCATACAATGTCAAACAAACGTCATCTTGCTATTGAACTGCACACACACACAAAAAAAATAAATCTCTTCACTACAACTCCTTACTCGCTGAATGGGGGACTGATTTTGACACAGCAACACAGCACTCTGCAACCTTTAAGCAATACCAGATTTCATCCCAGACTAAACAGAATAACAATAACAGGAACGGAGTAAAATATTCAGAATAAATGTTATTCTGAATATTTTGACCTTTCCCAAGTGAGTTAGCCAATCCCTCCTATGTGGGTGGAGCTTAAAATGCAAAATTGAAAATACTGTGTCAAGTGGAAATACATTTCATGAAATAAAAACGTATTTGAATCGTTTTGGAGAACAATCCACCACTCTGAATCGTTTCCTCTCTTCCATTTATCACTTTGATTCAGTCAAGACTGTGTACAGACTTCGTACCAGAGGTTGTTGTGAAAGCATGGCGGGCTACTGGGTTGGCCTGACGGTCGATTATGTACCCCGTTGGGATGATGAGGGCTGCGTCCATCTGCCACCTACAGTACACACACAAAATGGTTCCGTGCATACCCCTTGGGATGAAAAGGTTAGCTTGAATTTGTGCTTTCTACTATCTTTGTGACTCATGTGTATGATACAATACAATAGCACATTTATTGTACATAAAATACGCTATATTTTGTGTAGTTATGAGGCTTATTTAGTCGAAAATTATGTTTTATGGGGACCTGGAAACTGATTATTCTCATTTTTAATGGTTTCCTATGGGAAATTAATGTTTGGAAGACACGCTTTTCGCCTTACATACACTTTCTGGGAACCAATTAAGTTTGTAAGCTGAGGTATCACTGTATGTGATTATGTTGGTGATTTAAACGTCTTTTGACATTGTGGTACAGTAAACGGTGACATTACCTGCAGGGTGACGGCACCGATGGAATTTTGAAGCATGGCTCCAGCCTGGATGTGTGTCATTCCCTCCATGGAGACGTCATTTATACTGAGGATCCTGTCTCCGAGCTGTTGGGAACACAGTGCATGAACAAATATAACCCACCGTTTAGTTTTTTTTGGGGGGACAGAACATTTCATTGACGTGGAATTTCTTCAAATGCTTCCCTTTAAACAATTTGTCAACTGTGAACAAATCTGAAATTGTCTGAAATATTTGTCAATAATTATGAGTAGCATATCTTGTGAGAAATAAAGTTGCCGGATGAGTCGTCATCGTGGATAGAAATGACAGATATCTTTCCCTGAGGTGTACAGTAGTTTAAACAGACACACACACACATGCACACATGGATGTATGCACATGCACACACACACGCGCAAACCTTTAATTGCTGTGTTTTGGCAGCTACTCCACTCGTATCCATGGTCGCAAGAAAAAGAGGTATGTTACCATGGGGACTGCCCACTCCTCCTGCTAAAGTGATGCCGAGGGAGTCACGTGGACCCTGTGATGATGCCACACACGCACACACAAACATACCCACACTTAATTAGATAGCCAATTAGCTAGCTAGCTAGCTTGATAAATACACTGTTAAAAACAAAGGGAACACACTTACAGTATATACTGTAGATAGCTAGTCAGATAGGCATGCATGATGTGCATCATCTTCAAATCTTATCTCAAACCCACCTATTTAAAATTGCATTTTCTGTGTAGCTCTATCTCTTGTTTCTATTTATAATTGTATTTTATTGTCTTCTATTTATAATTGTATTTTCTTTATTATTGTATCTATGCTTGTCTGTGACTGTCAAGTATCCTTGAGAGCTTTGAAAGGCACTTGAAATAAAATGTATTATTATTATTATTATTATTATTATTATTATTATTATTATTATAGAGTTGGACTTATTTCACTGAGCACATTATTGACTCTACTCCACTCACCAAGAGTGTTTCTCGTGCACACTATGAATCACTTGCACATATTGTACAAATGTATTCCAAGAGCCACTAACCTTTTTAATCACAACTTTTCTGGAGTCGGGGTTGTCTTCAAATATTGCTGCAGCTGAAAGTGAGCCGTTATCTCAAAATCGTTTTTACCACACCACACGTTGTCATTTATCAAGTTAACATGTCACTCACTGTGGGTCCTTGCTCTGTGTTCTGTCTCCCTCTGTAGGCCGACAGAAACAGTGGAACTGCTTGAGGGTGTCAGAGTGGAACTGTCTGAATCTTCACTCTGGATAAAGCACAACTTAAAGTACTCCTATATTCACAAAGCAACATTGTTAAAACATTGTGTGAGGTTAATGCGCAAACTGCAGGCATATTTCACATGAGAAAGTTGATTGAGAATAATTCAAAGTCTTTATAACACTAAACTGGTTTCATTCAACAAGAATCCCAGAAGTTGGCTAAGCAAACAGTTTACCTGGTTTTGTTCAGGGTACAGCAACCCGGCTTTAAAACGAGCCACCTCCAGGTCAAACACACCACTGCAATTCTGCGAGATGAAACAAACAAAAAGTTATGTTTTGACACCGAGGTAATCTCGCGTTCAAGTTGAAATCTGCCTTACTTGCAGAAGCTTCTCGGCAAGGTCTTGTGATTCTGCACGGATGTCCTCCCCGTTGATTGACAGAATCTGGTCACCTAGCATCAACCTGCCATCCAAATCTGTTACGCCTCCTTTGATGATATCTGACACAAAGATGCCGGTGTCATTACTGTTGGAAGAAAACAGAGGTCAACGCTGTGACTGTCGCATCTAAAGAGAACACGTGACGTGAACTGAAAGGATGCTGTTTTGCATCAGGTCACACTTATGGTCCAGGACGAACCATAAAAAATTTCCACTCATTAAGAATAATTTATCACGTCAGAGATGCAGTGTGACTGTAATTTGCCTTTCGCACAGCTATGGTTATTAGAGGATGCTGCAACGGTGTGATTTCAATCTCCATATGCATATACTGTAGTATTGTAGACATATGCTAATACGTGTTAGCAGCCACAATATCATTATCTAATTTACCAGTATTCCTCTGACATTCTAAATTGAAACAAAATAACTTCACAGCATCATTGGAAAAGGCGGTTAAAACAAAATCTTCAAAATCATTTCAAGAGAAAGTACATGACCCGTTTGAAATTCCAAGGGTTTAAATTGGCCATCAAATGAGATCTGATGGTTAATTCATTCACTGCCATTCACAAATTTATTCAGGAATTGAAAATGTGACGTAGAGCGCCATTCCCGAATTAATTCGGGATTTGTCTTTTTTTTCTTGCATGGGTGCCGATAAAGCGCCGGCCAGACTTCTGGCAAAGTTTTTTTTAATTTCGACAAGGGGGCAGCAATTGCCTTTTATTCCCATGTTAGCACTTTGTTAAAGCTTCAGCTGTTGTTAAAGCACTATATAAAAAATATGTATGTATTGCATTGTAATTTGGAAACGCGCCCTCCTTTCAAGGTCATATAACTCCAGAGCCATATGATTTAGGAGTTAACTGTTTTTTTATGATGTTGAAGAAAGATGAAGAAAGACCAAGGTTTCTTACACTGCATTGAATGTTTATTTAGTCCTAAAACTCAATATACTATGGGTCCTGGATTTTGAGTGACAATGACAAAAACCCTGGCACTGGAGTGAACACATTTTTTGCGCGACTGTCAGTGAATGAATTAAGTTGCAAATGTACACCACCTTAGTTTTGTAAAATCAACATGAAATTGTTGAAATATTTTTTTTTTAATTCTACCATAATACTGTAAGTACTATAGAAAGGAAACAAGAGAAAAGCACAGAAAATGATGCTACGTGGATCAATTCCACACGATGACACCTTTATCAATATTTTTGTAGGTCAGAGTCATCATTCATCACATCACATGTGACATCATCAGGATATCCACAAAACAAAACAAAAAATAACATCATCCATCAACTGAAAGCATCAACATGAAAACTTCCTCCAACTGCCTTCATGGATCAATAAAGTCCTCGTCAACGGTGAGAAACTACTTCAGACAAGAAATCAGGTCCAAATATCATAAAGCAGCACCATTGCTACGCGAGACGCGTAGTCGTCAATCACCACAACATATCCAATATCCACCGTTTTTTTTTTATAATAGGGGTAACTTTTTTTTCAACAAAATATCAGATTCCAGTTTCATCAAAGCTTAAGTGAATGTTACGACAAACAAGAATTTTTGTCGTAACATATATAGCCTTCTCTCTAGTTGTAAATGTCCATGTCTTTATAGAGCATATATTTTATTAAATGTTTATTTTTCAGTACAAACCAATATTGATTACTTATAAAAGCCTTAAACATAATTGTATAAATCCTCAACATACTTAACCAATCCGTCCATTTTCCGTACCGCTTATTCCTTATTAGGGTCGCGGGGGGTGCTGGAGCCTATCCCAGCCGTCTTCGGCACTCGGCGGGGGGCACCCTGAATAGGTTGTCAACCACTCGCATACTTATATAAGCCTTAAAGGACAACAGACGTCTCCGGACAAGTTGTGTGCATAATTTATAAAATCGCTTCAAATGACTTCTACTAAGCGTATTTTACAAAGATTCCCCTGTATATTGCTATATTTTACGTTTTAAGACTTGCGCTGAATATTCCGGAAGTCTTGTTTTTGAGTTAGTGACGAGTCCTCACGTTACGTCACTGAAGGAACGTCCCTGACCAAGAAAGGACACACTGTAGCAGTCCTTTGATCACGTCAATGCATTTTGGTCTGAAAACTTCATGTTGATCCGTGTTGATGGCGAAATTAGAAGGAAAATGCATAAATAACGCGATGGTGAATCCTTGTGCGTTGTGACAAAAATGTTGAGCCGATTTCCACACGGAGCGTTGTCGCCATCTTCTGCCTTTTTTGGGTGCGACATTTCCCCCCCACCCCCTGGTGCCTCAAAATGACACGGAATAAATTCTTTAATCGATTGCAAACATGTATGCTTTCCTCTTCAGAACTATTTGAATCATATTCATAACTGGATGAGTAACAAGAAAGCATATTCTCCGAATCTAAAGCCATCGTTTTGATTCTCGAGCAAGTCAAGACGTCTTGGCGTGACACCACGAACAAGGGGGCGGGACCTTCTGAAACTGGCCACTTCCGCTTTTGATTTTTTGCAGTTTCAGCACACTTGAAGTCATTTTTATTGGATTTTTGCATTTGACTAAAAATATCATACTGCGTGTTTTGGGTATTTGAGATGCAATAAAACGTTTTTCTGATGTCAGTTAGAAAACAAAAAAAGTGATGTCGGTTGTCCTTTAAATATACATTCCATCCAAAATACAGCACTGAAGCAACTTACGTACGAATTCATCTTACGAACGACCGTTCGGAAACGTATCTTGTTCGTAAGTTGGGGAGCGTCTGTACATTGTTACAGTGTAATACTCTGCATACTGTACCTTTTACCCACAGTTGTGAAGCCCACGCCCTTGACAGGATGTGGCCTCAAGACAAGATTGAAGACGTCCCACAGGTCTTCCTCCCTGTAGGCAACCTGATGCCTGAAGACACGCAGCACAACGCGTTGGGTGGTGAGTCTCAGTACACTAATGGCCTCGTCGTGAGTGGCCTGCCTCAGGTCAATACCGTTAACCTGAAGCAAAGGGAGAAAGACATCACAAAGGGACGATGATTTGAGGGTATATATATACCGGTAATTCGTTTTGTGACCATGAAGCTCAAAAGTAAAAAGAGCCAGCTTTCCAAAAATCAAATAATCTCATTGAAATTGATTCCTAGAATTTTCCATATGTATTTTGATGATGAAAATAGAACTCAATACGTTTGTACTTTATCAAAACGTCATATCAAAATTGAGTTAATAAGAATCGTAGTACAGTGATACCTCAGTTTACGAACTCAATTGGTTCCCAGAAAGTGTGTGTAAGGCGAAAAGTATGTCTTCCAAACATTAATTTCCCATAGGAAATCATTAAAAATGAGAATAATCCCTAAATAAGCCTCAAAACTGCACAAAATATACCTTATTTTATGTATAATACATGTGCTATTGTATTGTAATTAAACTGTACCGTATAATAAAGGTGTTTTATTTTCCTTTGTGATGATTGTTGATGTGGTTGCCTCTTGATGATATCCGAGTGAAGTTGCTGTGCTTTCTTGGCGATAATACCCTTACACAATGTCCCCTGCTAGTTGCTTTTCGTTAATCCAAATCAACAGAAGTTTTTCAACCTCTTTTTTTGCCTGAGCCCATTGCTCAGACAATGCAGAAACACCCTGGTCGACTTAGCATACTGGTACTGAGACGCTAAGTCACACAAACGCACACCTTGTGTTTTCGATGATCTCCTTCTTCTGCTCGACGGTAATTTTCTTTTGTGTCCTCTTCGGCTTAACACTGGCCTGTGGTGGTGTCTTTTTCGGTTCCAAAAAGCAAAAGTATCCACATAACAAACCACGTCTCCACTGAGTGCACTCAAAGAAAGTGGGTGTGGAAAAGTATTCCGGCAGCTACGGTGGCGCTGTTCGGCCGTGTGGTTTGGTGTTCTTCCGCCGAAACCTCATCCGCCAGCCACTCCGTGTGTTTCCCGAAAACAAGTTCATATGCCAAGATTGTATTGTAGCAAATGTAATGTTTCTAAGGCGAAAAGTTTGTTACCTAAAGCGTTCGTAAGCTGAGGTATCAATGTATTAGTCATTCTAGGCAGAGGATCAATAATATATGACTGTGAGTACTACTATACTTTTTGTCTAAATGCAGTTTTTGCATGTTTCTGCACCAAAAGCATTAAGCTAGTAGATTTAATAGTAGATTTAAACACAATAACTCACTTTTTTTTTTACATAATATGAACGGAAATATAAAATGTCTGAATATCAACAATAGCCACAATGTCGCGCACTTTCTGAGACTTCCCATTACTATGGAAGACTGAATGAGTCAAACAAACATATTTTGCACAAGCAGACACACATTCTCATGAAGTGGATTTTTTTGTTCATTTGTTCATTTTCAAGTGATGCAAATAATTGTTGTTGTTACCTCAAATATCTGATCCCCAGCCTGCAATCTTCCATCTCTCTGCGCTGCTCCCCCATCATTCACCTCATGGATAATTACTGACCCCTAGTGGATAATATAAGAAAATACATTTACAACTTTATTGCAGTTGGAGGCGCTAAAGGCAGACATCAGCGCCTCCTATATAGGAGGGGGGGTCTTTAAAAGAGGTGACAACTTAATTATTAATGATCACTCTCACCAGCAGAGTATCACATCCTCCAACAATGCTGAGACCCAGGCCCAAGTTTCCCTTAAAAATCTCTATCACGCTTTCTTTGCCAGCCACAACGGGACAGTTCAGAGAGTCGGACGCTGAAGTGGATGCACGGCAATCCCGACTGAGGGCCGTGTTGGTAGAACAGTCCAGTGGGGGCGATGGTACTTGATGAGGTTTTGACAAGTAGGCTGAAGTGGATGAGGCAGCCTCAGCGGAGCTGAGAGACCCTTTGACAGTGGCCTCGTGTATGAGAAGCAGAGTAAACTGTCAATAATTAAATACACCTGATGAAATCCTTCGACGAGAGAAGCGATGTACCTTAGCCACCTTCAAGTGGGTCCCAGGCTCATCGTTCAACGCTTTGACACTGTCCCCAATCTTTCCCGCGTTGTCCTGCAAACAAAGCTGAGCGCTGAGGACAAGCAACATGAACGGGAATTGAAAATTCAAACACCCCCTGGCCAAATATCTCTACAGCTGTAGCCTTGGGCCCAACATGAAAGCTTATTAGTGTATGATGACATCATGAGTGGAGGATGGCAAGCACAAACTCAAGGTCAATCCAGTAGCATTAAAGCCGGGAATAGGTAAGGGAGAAAACTCATTTTAAGAACCTTTACAGATGCATACATTATGCGCAGACATGGACCTCATTATCGTATTCTATTATATTGGGACACCTTACAGCAAGATAAATTATGGATATAGCAATAAAAGCGTCTTCCAACAAGACTGTTGTGTCTGTGGGAATATTTGTGCATTTGTGAGGTCTGAGGTCACTGATGTGGGACCTGAGAGGGGGGAGCCCGGCTCACGCCTGAGCTTTTCATCCTGAGAGTGTTCACACAGGAATGGAAAAGGGTATTTTTCAAAGACTAATTAAATGTTCATTAATGGATGAAGTGGTGTGTGAGTACTGCATAGTCTGTCTATGTAATAAATGGTAATTATAGCGTAATTAAGCACCAAAAAAAGATGGGAGTGTGTGTCCAACTGGTTTGATTAGTAAACGATTTAGAGAAACATAAATCTTAACTGATGTTAAAATTGGGCATTTAAAATCTTATTATTTTTTTCCGTCCGAGGACAAAAACAGTCGGCTGCCATTTTGTTGTTTGTTGAACAGGATCGTTCGCGAATGACACATCACTCATTGAGGCAGCACTGTGTACAAAAAAGTTTGTATGCCAAAGTAAAATTTTCATCAATTTAACATTCGTAAACTGAAAAGTCCGTAAGCCAACGGGTTTGTAAACCGAGGTGTATTGGGTTTGAAAAAAACAAAAACACAATGACTAAGTAACCATACCTGGCTGTTGTTCTGGATATCTGTCGAGATTTGTTTATGAGCTTTCGAGTCAGTCTGGCTGCTTTGAGAGTCATCATCCTCCATTGTGAAGCGGCTCTGGGGCATTTCGATCCTTGTTTTATTTCTGTGGAAACAACATTACATAAAATCTAACATGATCACTGGAATTGATCCTGTATGTCTGATAAAGGCTTCTGTGTGAAGTCACCTTATGAAAATGATCTTGACTTTAGAGGGAGTATTATCGATGATGGTGGAGGCATTCTGATGGCTGCGTCCATACAAGATCTGACCGTTGATCTATAAATCAAAACAGCCAGGGGTGTACTTTATCCCATCCATCACCGCATGAATCTGATTTCTGTCATCTTGTCAATCATTCTCCTACACATTTGTCCCCAACTCCCCCCTGTTCCTTCATCAGTCACTGCAAGAATTCCAAATGGCACTAGGTCATTTTTCTTCATGAAATCTTTTTCATGAAAATTTAGCTACTCTCCTTTTTGAGAGCTGTGCAGTGGAAACGGTTGTACAATTCTGAAATTGTACAATTGTACAACCGTTGTATTTTTTTTACTTGAAGATGGCGCCGCGTGAGTGTCTGCCTTTATAACAGCTCCTGTATTTTATTTTTGCTGCTGTGAAATGTAAATTTCTCCACTGTGAGACAAATAAAGGCTAATCTAATCTAATCTAACCATTCACTTCCAGATGATGTGCATAAATGTGTCCACTCCAGTGCCAGGGTTCTTGTCATTTTCAATCAAATTGCAGGACACACAAAATATTGAGTGTTAGGACAACCCAAACATCCAATGCAGCGTAAGAAACCTCAGACCCTCTTCTTTCATCAGAAAAAAAAGAGTTAATTCCTCAATCATATGGGTCTGGAGTAATATGAGGTGCAAGTGGGGCGGCTCTACAAAAGACAAAAGCTGCCCCCTGGTGGGAGGGAAAAACAATGCCAGGGGTCTGAACAGCGCTTCATTGGCACCTCCGCAAGAAAAACAAAAACCGAACAAATTCAGGAATGGCTACTTTCCTTTTGGTTGTTTGATGTGACAGGTGGATTGCCGCCTTATATGGCAACCCCATTACAAGCAAGTATCACTGAATCTAATGAAATTGAAAAGAAAAGCCTAACAAATACAAATCAAACATTGACCAGAGTTCTGAAATAGATACGTTTACCAACTAAGATGTTGCACTAAGTGCTTGGACCACTTATTCATCCCACCATCCCCAATCCATGTCCTTCTTACCTCTAATAACTCATCCCCGACCCGTATTCGCCCATCTAAACCGACGGGTCCTTGAGGGTCTATATCAGCCACATAGACGTTCATGCGGGGCCTGGTGCTATCTTTATTCCCTGCAAGGCGGATTCCCAAACCACGTTCTGCCGTACGCTTCTCCAACTCAATCATATGAAGCTGCCCTGACAGGGTGCCATATCGCTGAAGCATCTTTTCTGAAAAGTGGAGAGACAGTGGGGAAAAAAGGGTTTATTAGGAGGAGAAGAGTAGACATCGAGGTGAAGCTCAAAAAGCAAAGCATGCTGTAGGTAATGAGTGACACTTCATGGCAAGAGCAAGAGGCACACTCCAGAGGTGCTTGCGTGGGTGTGTGTTGCAGCAATTTGTTGCTGTCAGAATGCTGAGAGATGACTGCGTTCAATACCGAATGCACAGATCCAGGATGACAAATGTGTATGTGAGAGATGTGAGTGTCCACTTCATCATTGTATTCAGAGTCACGTACGTATGAGACACAGGAAAGAGGACGGTCATTTATTCGGACATTTATTGAGGCTTTATGATGTTTTAATCAATGCCATTGACAAAGTTCAACTCAGTTTGTGATTGTTGCTCGGGGACATTGATTCAAACATACGGACACACCCCTACTTACGAACATTCAAGTTACGAACAAAGGTACATCCGACCATTTTTGTAGTAACGTAGTATTCTCTCCAGTTGTACATGAACATATCTTTATATAGTGTATATTTTATTAAATGTTTATTTTTCAGTACTTTTTTACCTACATACATTCCATACAAAACATAGCACTGAAGCAACTTACGAACAAATTCACATTACAAACGACCGTTTGGAACGCATCTCGTTCGTAAGTTAGGGAGCGTCTGTACTGCTGTTTCAATTTTTGGTCAACGGTGGTAACTCGCATTAAGAAAACTTTTGAAAATGGGACACATGACTTGGGCTGGCAAGATAAGTCGACTGGTACCATCTTCAGCCTTTTAACACATTCACTGCCATTCCTGAATTTATTCAGGAATTGAAACGCATGACACGGAGAGCCATTCCTGAATTTATTCGGGTTTTGTTTTTTCTTACTGGGGGGTGCGGATCAAGCTCCGGTTTGACCTCTGGCAATGTTTTACCCTCCAACGAGGGGGCAGCATTTACCTTTTGTACAGCCACCCCCACTTTTAATGCAGATAACTCTACAACCAAGTAAGCTGGAAATCAACTATTTTTTGATGAAAGAAGAGAGTAAGATTTCTTATGCTGCATTGAATGTTTGTGTAGTTCTAAATCTATATATATATATATATATATATATATATATATATATATATATATATATATATATATATATATATATATATATATATATATATATATATATATATACACATTCTAGTTCCATAAACCTTTTGAAGTACCTTCTATTAAAGTATGCTTACGTCTGCCAGCGTCATCCTGATCATCACAGGCTGCAATGTTTGATGTCTTCACAGTCACGGGGCTTTGCTGACCTCCTTGATTAGAAGTCTGCTGTGGTACCTTGGGAAAGTTTTGCATTATTGAACAGGTTGCTGGAGATGCCCCGGGGGGGATCTTTCAGGCATGAGTTGGACTACTCCTGAGGCCTGTTCAGAATGCTTGTGAGAGAAAAACTGACGCCCAAGATGCATTAATGCGTGCTATTTCAACGCAGGCTAAAAATAACATGAAAGATGGCCAAAATCATGCATCACTTTTTGAACACCGTCTACAAATGCATGCAAACTTACTTCAAAAGAGCGTGCTGTTTATTCTAGTGAATCTCCATCAAAGAGCGAAAACAAAGGGTTCGAACATACAAGGTAGCTATGAGGGACTTTAAACAACACAGGCTCTATCCACAAATATGTACGTTAATTAAAATTTGGGTAAAATTCGCTTGGCACAGATGCTAATGCAGAGCTGCTTTCATTTATTATCCTGATTATCCCCAGTGATGCATACAACGAAACAAGGCACTAACCTTAAATGGAATAGGAGTGAACGGGTTTGTAGGTGGAAGACTAAGGAACACACCAGAAAGGTGCTGCACTACCTATGATCATGAGGGGAGACACATAGATGGCAGCTCGAAATGCATGAAAAAAATAAATAAATACCACCACATCTTGCCAAAGCACCTTCATTTCTAAGAAATGCCACATAGGAGTCAATGACTCATCACTATATACAGCAGTCCCAATCCACCACAGTCCAACAAAAATGTGGGGGAAGAAATATGACATCACGGCCTGCCTTGAAAAGTTAAGATTGAGAAGCAGATAAAAATAGCTCCTTTCCAAACTTTTTCTTTCCACTCCTTAAATCTTAAAGACGCTGCAAACATCACAGCACTGACAAATTGAGTTTTTACCTGGCTGCTGTCTGAGTTGAATGGCAAGGTTGGAGTTGCTCTTTCATGGTTGAAAAGCAAAGAAGACTATACAGAAAAAAACAAAAACATGATTATATCGGATGGCTGGGTCAGGTGGCGGCGAGTCTGATAGTTTTAATAGACACACGGAGAAAGAGAGAGAATGAGAGACAGAGAAAGAGAGAGAGAGAACCAGAGAGAGAAAGACAGAGACAGAAGTAGACAGAGAGTAAGAGAGAGAATGAGAGAGAGGGGGAGTAAGAGAGGGAGAGAGATAGACACAGAGAGAACAAAAGAGAGAGTGAGAGAGATAGAAGAGAGAGAGAGTGAGTGAAAGAGAGAGGGAGAGAGAGAGAATTAAAGAGTGAGAGAGAGAATAAGAGCAAGAGAGGGAGAGGGAAAAAGAAAGAGAGACACAGAGTGAAAGACAGACGAGAGAAAGAGAGAGAAAGACAGAAGAGAGAAAGAGAGAAAGACAGAAAAAAGAGAGTGCGAAAGAAGTAGAGAGAGGGCAAGACAGTGAAAGAGAGTGAGAGACAGAGTGTGTGAGAGAGAGAGAGAGCGAGAGACAAAGACAGACAAAGAGACAGAGCTTCAGACAGACGGACGGACGCACAGAGAGAGACAGACAAACAAACAGCAATATTGCTGTTATAGATTAGATTATCCTCTACTAGTCTCTCTTTTGCTGTGGGTTTAAAATGAAGCCTACCTGTGTTGTCTGCAGTCTGGACTGAACCAGCAGGTCCACAAAGTCTCCTGCCCTGCGGATAGCCTCCACTGCCTGCTCATGGCTGGCATCACTTAAATCCACACCGCACACCTTGGATGCATAAACACAACATTGCATTCTATGACACTCGAAAACTAGACACGCATGAGCCTTCAAGACGTTGTTTCGACTGAATCCAACAATGCTCATCAATACACACGCACACATACCTCCAATATCCTGTCTCCAACTTGGATGGCGCTGTTATAAGCTGCTGGGCTATCAGAGCTGATGTACTTGATGAAGATGCCCCTCATCATCTCGCCCCCACTCAGCCTCTGGCCCATGCCTTTGCCTCCCATAATGCTAATACCAAGGGACTGGCCTGGAGCTCGAGTAAGCTGCACCCTATCGAGCAAGGAAAACATGCATGTGCCACAGGATTGTACAGTGATTGATAGTAGGGTGGTGGACTGATGACGGGGAACCCCGTCGGAGTCACATCAAATCCAACCCCATGAAAAGGAACATACTTCTTTTTTTCACCATTGAAGAGCAGTATATTTTTTTCTAACCATAACATTCACATTTGTAATAGCCCCGGAGAAGAAATGGTGCGCATGAAAGGAAAATATAGTGTTTATGTTCAGGCACTCCGGTTTTATGCCCATATGTAATATCATGGAAATGAGAAACTGAGCAATGGAAGCCAAACGCGGTTCCATGTAACACATACAACCACATGTTAGTCGTGAAAGTGAAAAATGAGATGCTGTATATTTTCTTTGGAATGTCCATGTTTCATCTGGTTGGATGAAACTTGATATAGGTTTTACCTCATTCGCTACCAGACGATGTCCAAAAATGTGTCCACTCCAGTGCCAGTCTAGTGTCATTTTCATTCAAATTCCAGGATACACAGAATATTGAATTTTAGGACTATATAAACATTCAATGTAGTGTCAGAAACCTGAGACTTTCCACTTTCATCAGGAAAAAAGAGTTAATTCATAAGTCATATGGGTCTAGAGTAATAGAAGGTGCAAGTGGGGGCGGCTGTACAAGAGGCAAATGTTGCCCATTAGTGGAAGGGAAAAAATTGCCAGAGGTCTGACCAGCACTTTATCGACACCCCCCGCAGGAAAAACCAAAACCGCGGAAAGACGCTCTATGTCATATTTTCAACTCCCAAATAAATTCGGGAATGGCAGTGAATGAGTTAATAATTAAATGACAAGCGTCATTGTTATTGCAGTGCATTATTATTTGAGCAATTATCGCGATAAGACAACCCAAATAATTTATTTTGGGACTCTATTTTTAAAACAAATATCAGCTGGCAGCTAGCAAGTAAATGTAAACATAATGCTACATTTTTCAAAGTAACACTGGAGACTGCCAAACGTGTGTGTGAAAGATGTAAAATGCATTTCTTCTGTCTGCCTGATGGAGGTCTATTTGGCTCAAAACAGCACAGTGAACATTTGCAGGAAGGGCAATTAATCCAGGGCTATTTATTTTCGCTCTTTCAGCGTTCCGTATTCACCGCCTTGGGCTGAGTCTTACAGATTAAGACGAAAAATAGACAATCATACCTGCCGAGCGGAGACGCACAAAACTACACATTATGTGATTTATTCAAGCGGGATGCGGTCATGAATAGCATAAGAACAGATTGAGATGAGCATGAATAATTTGTCTTTGGTCTACAGTGTGCTTTGAACATGACCTGAACACATTGAAGGATAGAAGATAAGGTGAATAAAAAATTAAAAAAAAGTGTTACATTATTATGGATGCGTATTAACTCATTCACTGCCAGACATATGCAAAATGTGTCTACTCCAGTGCCAGGGTTTTTGTCATTGTCACTTGAATTCCAGGAACCACAGAACATTGAGTTTTAGGACTACATAAACTTTCAATAAAGCGTTAGAAACCTTATATTCTCTTCTTTCATCAGAAAAAAAAGTTAATTCCTAAATTATAGGGGTCTGGAGTTATATGAGCTTGAAATGAGGGTGGCTGTTCAAAATGCAATACATACATATTGGTTTAAATAACAGCTCAAGATGGAACAAAGCACTAACATGGAAAACAGGGAAATGCCTTGTTGAAAAAAAAAAAAAAACATTGTCAGAGGCCATGGCCAGCACTTTATCGGCACCCAAGCATGAAAAAAAAAACCAAAACCCGGACAAATTCGGGAATGGCGCTCAACGGCATATTTTTAATTCCCGAATACATTTGTGAATGGCAGTGAATGAGTTAATGGGAAGATACATAAAGTAATATTAAGAAATCACTGACCTTCTCGGTTGATCCCAAGACAAGGGGGAGCGAGAATGATGATCTTCTGCCTCCTCGCTTGTATCCAAATTTATCAGGACTTCACCGTCCACACCATTCTCTTCCTTTTTCTCTTCCCCCTCTAGTTCTTCCTCCCCCTTTTTGTGAGGTAGAGATTTTGGATGTTGTTGGCTTAGGAGAAGAATATGATAACTTTAACAGATGAAATGTTCATGAAATGACAAAACAGCATTTACAAATACTAATCGTTGACCAAACTTGTTTGTAGAAGGCCATGTTGCGCTACATATTTTTTATTTATTTACATATTTTCTATTTCTATGATAGACTAAAAAAAAGAATATTTGTTGTAATACATATTTTAGAGGCATCGACATAAATCAAATTTATATTAAAATTGCAATTTGCTCATCCCCGGAACATTTTTAGTTATGAGAACAATCATTCTAATGCCTTGTAAAACAACAGAGCAGCAACATTAAACAATGAACATAAAAGTAAGCAATAAATGTTAAAGACTAAAACATAATTTGTTTCAAATAATTGAAGATGTATTCATCCGGCTGAAATTCAAGCAAATGACGGAAGTTTATATTTTGGTACTGATCTAAATGGACTGCAAATTTCCCCATTGCGGGACGAATAAAGGTATTCTGATTCTGATTCTGAAATGAGGCTTACTTTTTTCCTAGGGCTTTGCTGGTTTGGTGTTCTTTGTCATTAGTTTATGATAAACTAAGAAGGTTCATGGGAAGCAAAAAAATCAACTGAGTCCTGCCTAAAAGTATCCAGAAAACTAATAATAATAATAATAATAATAATAATAATACATTAATATATTAATAATACATTTGATTTACAATGCCTTTCAAAACACTCAAGGACACTTTAAAGTCACAGGATAAGTTTTTAGGTGCAAACAGTCCTTAAAACCTCAATTTTCAGCTTGTGAGGTCATCGTAAGGGAATATATTTGTGTGTGTGACATTTTTTTTTCATGAATATATTTAACGGTGTTAAGCCTGTTGAGGTGAGTGATGATGGTATTGCTATTTGCGCACCATGTGCCTATAGCACGTTAGCTCGCACTGAAGTAGGCTGAACAAATAGTTCCAAATAGCCTGAAAGGGAATGGGGGGGGGGGGGCATGCAAAAGGGAGAGAGCATGAGGACAGGATGAAGACAGGAAGGAGAAGACAAAAATGAAGCGAGACTGCCGAGAGGGAATAAGACAGAAAAAACGCAAAGGCAATGTATTGAAAGATGGCAGTGAAGAAAAGGCTGCAGAAGAGAAATGGGAGCGAGGCACGGGTGGTGAGGTGGTCGGCCTGTCGGATGGAAAGAGAGAGAGGGTGGGAGAGAGAGAGGACGAAAAAGGCAGACGAAGTGAAAGCGGGGACAGACAGAAGCGAAACAATTCATTTTCGCTGACAGTCAGCAATGAGATCCATAAGCGAACAGCTAAATATAACTCAAGTGATTCAACATGCAGGCGGTAAGAGTGAGTGGAAAAGAAAAAGTGAGTGACAGAGACCGAGCGAGAGAGGGTGAAAGAGAGTGAGACATGCACGCAAGTTTGCCACAAAGGGATGCAAAGGAGAAAATATGGACTGGAGACTGGCACTGGACACACTCGCGGTCTATGGGTAATTAAAGTGTCAGATAATAACTCAGTGCATTAGCATGAGTGTGGCTGAGGGGAAAGTGAAGATGTGTGATGCGTTCTACTCATAAATTCCTAAGGTGAACACATTAAAGAATTTACATTGCCCATAATGTATAGCTGCACATTTCATAGCCTCTCTGCAACAAACATATCAATATGTGATAGAACAGCAGCCTGGAGGTCCAATAAAGTCATAAAGCTGAGACAGGTTTATCTTCCACCGAGTCGGGATTAGATGAGCATGAATAATAGGCTGGGAGCTGTGGCGCTTATATTACCTCGAGTCGGCATCTGGATTCACACGAGGGTCCATGGCTGTGTCTTCTAATAGGAACCTTGTTTTGCCCTCGGTCACAACTGGACCGGCGGTTTTACACCGGACAGGGGATCTGGCTGACAATTGTTCTGGTGGTGAGGGGGAGCAAGGTGGGTCTTCCAGAATGGATGCCAGTGGGGGCAAACATAGTCGGGTACGGTGCTCATCCACCTGGTGTGCCGGCACGTAATTTATACTAGAGGGATAGAGGATGGGATGAAAACGTAACATCGTTACATACAGAAACGTACAGTATAATAATGGACAAGTGAAAAATATTTGGACACAAATGGTAATAGAGTGCAAATGGAGAATGGGCCAGATGTTTGATCACATTTTGTTGTTGTTTGCTCGCAGTTCAAATCTGAATTTTTGACTGGACTACTGGCTTTTGCTTAATTGTCCTGGTGTACCTTATGGCGTTGTTGGTTCATAGAACACTTCAAGACAAGGGTGTCAAACTCAATTTTTGCTGCTAGCCACATTGTAGTAACGGTTTCCCCTCGTAGGCCATTATGAATTTGAGGAAGCCATTAGAATGTTTAACCCCTTCCCCATATTACATATGGAGCACACAATAAATTAATTCATTCACTGCCATTCACTAATTTATTCGGGAATTGAAATTATGACATAGAGCACCATTCCCGAATTTGTTTGGGTTTTGTTTTTTCATACTCGGGAGCCAATAAAGCGCTAGCCGTGGCCTCTGGCAATGGTTTTTTTCTTTTCCACAAGGGGGCAGCATTTCTCTTTTTTTCCACATTAGCATGAAACAAGAATGGGTGTACTTTCCGATTTTAAAAATGTTTTCAAAACTCAACTTGCATCATGTTTATTTGACTCGAGTGTGAAGGAGACATTAAACGCTCCCTCCCGTTTTTCACTCTTCTGCCAGCGAACATGCTGTTTGAATCGGCCGAACGGGCCAAATTCCACTCATGATGGCAGATTGAATATGTGGTTACTGAACTGTTGTGACTGAGCCATGCGGATGGCCTGGCTTGTCACAGCAGAAGCATTTTTTATAATGACAAGACTTTCATGTCTGTCATACTTTAATACTCATCTGCCTCCACTCCCTGCTAAGTTTGTCTATCGTGTTGTCAGAAGGAGGCAGTGTGCCCCTGTGTGCGTGAGCTAAACTTTCACGCGCATCTATGACACACTGTTTAAAACGTTCCTTTATTCCGAAGAGTGGTGTTCAAGGTGAGATGAGGGATGAATTATTCACAGAGCCTCTTCCCCCCGAACAGGAAAAGAGTGTTCTGGGAGGTTAGGCCATTAAAAGGCTGCATGTGTGTGTGTGTGTGTGTGTGTGTGTGTGTGTGTGTGTGTGTGTGTGTGTGTGTGTGTGTGTGTGTGTGTGTGTGTGTGTGTGTGTGTGTGTGTGTGTGTGTGTGTGTGTGTGTGTGTGTGTGTGTGTACAAGCAAAGCGTGAATGAAAGCAGTTGAAGGGAATGAGTGAGTGGATATTTTGGATGGCCACCGTGCAATGGGGATGAAGAGCATCATACCCACAACAACAGCGAGTGTAAAAATGTAGCAAAAACGCCTTGAGGAATTACTTAAAATGTTATTGACTGAGTTTATTCAATGCTACTGTGGTCCTGCGGAAAAGTATGACTGCAAATTTACCGGCGAACTTCCTGTCAGCACCCAATTCATTTTATATTTACATATGTTGCTTACAACACCTTCATAACATAAACTTGATAACGACCAGCTTTTCCCCACAAAATAGTGAAAAGGCCATGGGAGGCTAATTGCTGCCACGTCCTTGCTTCAGAACAAAATGGAGACCGCGGGATTCCCCTCCATACCAAATGTATTTAAATCGGGTATTTCTAAATCACAGATTGCGGTTGTGGTAATGGAGGTTGGATCACTGCATCCAATGAATATATTTGTACAGTGTTGAGCATACATTGAAAAACGTAAAAAGTATTTTTCTTTATGATTAAGACACAATAGGCAACACACCAACCATTTGTATGGAAACTTGGGGCCCACCGTGTATATTACGAGCAAACTGAGTACCAGCAAAATCTGTTTTTCTTACAGTCAATATTAATGGTGACATCACTCCAAGGAACTTTCTATTTCAAAGCTAATCTTTAGGTTTTATACCTCATGGCCAAATCAAGTCACGTCATATTCAAGTGCCTCATTTAGCTGCACGTTCTTATAGACCATTTTATGTTGGTGAAGTAACACTAAAAATAACACATTTTATGATAGGATTGTTTTATAATATTGTGTTATTGTATGATTTTACAACTGTTTGTGAGAACTCCACATAAAGTCTGCGATGATGCAGGAAGACCCTGTTAAAGGTTTATTATAGCCATCTTGTTAAAACTCCTCCAATCAAACCCCCTTAATGGACCAATATGAATGAGGTCATTTTATTGTGAATGGATGGAACTCGAGAACTAAATGAGGAAGTTAGCTCCCGCTTCTTTCTTATAATTGCCGTAAAAATTGAGCATTTCCAGAAAGTCCCTGTGACTGTGAGTTGAGGGACATGCATGGTGGTGATGGGAGAGTCTGAATATGAACCTTTACTGTAAAAATGAAGATAGCTCTTTACTGTAAAAATGAAGATTGCTCTTTACTTTAAAAATGAAGATTGTAAAGAACAATACATTGTGGAAACTAAACATATTCTCAAAAAAAGACTAACAACATCGCAGGGATAATACTGATGGGCGTCTATCTGCAGCACATCTGCACCTAAAAACTAGCGATTTACAATCTTCATTTTTACAGTAAAGAGCATATATCCATATATTCATTTTAACACTGATTCCTCTCTATGAAAAGCGCATCAACAAAATTATTTCTATGTTTATTTCTACACAGCTGTCATCGAATCAATCTTGTGTTCTTCCACCCATCACGGTTTGGTTTGGGGCCGCCACAAAAAAGGACAAAATCCGACTTCAATGGACAGTTAGGACGGTGGAAAAAAGAATTGGACACCGCCCTAGCCGCTCTCGAGGACTTGCACACTGCAAGCATCAAGACAAGGGCGCGGAAAAGCCTACCGGACCCTCCGCACCCTGCCCACCACCTTTTCCAGTGACTACCTCTCAGGCAGGTGCTACCGATCCATACGCACCAAATTAGGCAGGCATTTAAACAGTTTCTTCCCACAACTCTCTAAACAGTAACCCAAATATAAGTGCATCGTGCCTCTTTGCAATTTTGTACACCCCTGCGGAACAACATCCCATTATAATCATTGTAGTTCCAGCTCTGTACTCACTTGAACCACTGTCTGCCTGATACCTTACACATTGTCTCACATTTATTCTTGAAAGGTACCACTTATACTAAGGAATTTGATTAGATTAGATTAGATTAGCCTTTATTAGTGTCCACCATACTTATTTGTCATGTCTTTTTTATGATGATACTCGTGTAGCATGTTCTACATACTTTGCCAATAAAGAGGATTCTGATTCTTATTTATTTAGCTTTGACAACCGATTAAAGACAGAAATCCTGTTGACAAATTTACTTTTTCCGACTTAAAAGTTATTGACTGTACTTTTGGCCAATGTTATATATGTCAGTGTGAACACTAAGTGACCCGCGAGTAAATGTGTATCTCATATCTGTGTGTGAATATGCAATACATTTCTGACCTGAGTTCGGCCCAATGACAGAATGTCTCCTTAGCATTGACCGGGCCATGGCGTTGGTCAGGTTAGACGTAGTTTCGCCGTTGATCGCCAAGATTGCGTCACCCACCTCGAGTCTGCCATCTTGACTGACAGAGCCCCCAGGGGCCACACTGCGCACCAGCATGCCCGAGCCATCCTTGATAGCACTCACCGACATCCCTGCCAACGTGCATGCGCGCAAACCCACGCATACAGACACATGCATACACACACATAGGTGAGTGGAGGGTTTTCTAAGCGTGTTTGAACACATGCCAAACAGACAGACAGTTGTCCAAACAGACACCTGACAGCGGCATAATCAGCATAATCAAGAAAGACACTAGGCAGATTAGCACACGAACGCGGCTAGCCACACATGCTTGACATTCACACAGCATCGCCACTGGTACTCGCATCTGAATCAAGGACACCCACGTGCATACACCCACAGGGTCATAGGTCACAGGTGACCACAGGGGTAACCCATTCTGGTTTGCGCAAACACTCGACTGCTACTTTATCAGTCGGTGTGCTAGGCCGATTACAGGGTTGGGTAAATCACGCGTGCGCACACATCACTGTCTCATTATAGACACATCCACTACACTATGGTCGTCCATAATTTGATGCTGGTCAAAGAAATGACTGCTTAATTTTTGGTCAAATAGACATTTTATTAATTTGCATTCCAATTACAATACAATCATAGTGCATGGAAATACAATGGAAAGCCAGTGAAGTCGACAGGACAGAAGAGAAGACAGATATCAAAGACATGATTTGTGAATGACAGTGATGAATATCTCAAAATCCCAATGAGATGAAACACCAACACAGATTGTTTAAATGGCAAAAATAATAATGCTGTTGCAATTTCACTGCTTGTGAGGTGATTAGACTTATAAAAATGTGACTCGGTTTTCACTACCAAAAAAACGTTTTACGATTAATACTTTTTATTTTTATTGTATTTTTTTTTAATGAGCAAAATGAAGTCAACTCATCAAAACTAACAATTCATTCAAAACCAACCGGTCATATTTATAATATTGTATACTAAACAAACGATTTTACATTAAATGGCACCTAGTAACACCATATACCAAAAAAGTACTGTATTGTTAGCCCCCACACTGATATCTTACTCATTTGACTAAAATATAGAGTTAACTTTTTCTACAATCAAAAACAACTGTAATGACACAACTTGTAAGTTTTGGCGTCAAATAATTACTCAAGTTTGACTGATTTATTCCAATGGTGTGAGTTATCGCAACAGGGCAAGCAAGTTGTGAATGGTTTGCTGAATTGTTTTTATTCACTGTCTATTTTTAAGTTGGGGAAGCAATATCACAACGGCAAACACTGAAAATATTTAGTTGAATTGCCCAATTTAAGATTATATTGAAAATAGTTGTCTCGTGTTCTTTCTCTTTTTTCGTTTAACAGAGGTAAAGCACAACCTCAAGCACTGACTGTATAGTCAAATATTAATTTTCATTGAATGACAGTCATAAGAAAATCATTCGAGATTTAGCTTTTTCTTTGTATTGTTTGTGTTTTTGTGACACATCAAAAACCATTTGCTTGGTTTGCTGTGTGTCTCTGCCCAAATACTCAAATCATTGAACTGGACTGTATTTACTTTGACATTCCAGACAGGCCTCACCATAGCCTAAAATAGAGACAGTAACACCCCCCACCCCCCACACCATGGCAGGGTTATGTTGCATGGTTCTAAGTGAAATCTGTTATGTACTGTAAAAATACAGTCATGAAATACACCCCAGGCATCTTTTGACAGCATTTATGGCACTTTTTAATTGTATTTAAAGGACAACCGACGTCTCCGGACAAGTTGTGTCCATAATTTGTAAAATCGCTTCAAATGACTTCTACTGAGCGCATTTTACAAAGATTCCACTGCATATAGCTATATTTTACGTTTTAAGACTCGCACTGAATATTCCGGAAGTCTTGTTTTTGAGTTGGTGACGAGTCCTCACCCTACGTCACTGAAGGAACGCCCCTCACCGATAAAGGACATACCTTGCATCACATGCACAACATGTATTTGATGTTCAATTACAAAACGTGCCAGGAGACAATTTAGACGGAGCTTTGTTGCCCTCTTCTGCCTTTTTTGGGGTACTGTGAATACTAAAGAGTGTCACTACATTTCTCTCCAGATGCATCAAAATGACCGGAATAAATTCTTTAATCAATTGCAAACATGTACGCTTTCTTCTTCAGGACTATTTGAATCATATTCATAACTGTATGAGTAACAAGAACGCATCTTTTCCAAATCTGAAGCCATTGTTTTGATTCTCCAGCAAAGCAAGAGGTCTTGGGGTGACACCACGAACAAGGGGGCGGGACCTGGCCACTTCCGGGTTCAATTTGAAGTAGTTTTGGACACTTTAAGTCATTTTTATTGGTGTTTTGAATTTGACTAAAAATATCATACTGTGTGTTTTGGGTATTTTAGATGCTATAAAACGTTTTTCTGATGTCAGTTAGGAAACAAAAAAGTGATGTCGGTTGTCCTTTAAATACCATTTAAAATACTACAAACTCATCTAAAATCATTTAATGTATTGATGAGTAGCCGGGTGAGTAGCCGCACGTGCGCGAGAATATTGAGAGACCACAATGAATAAATAAATAAGATAAATACTGTATATTAGACTGCGTAAGTGTGTCGTATCCTATCCATCATCATCATCATTCCATCCCATATCCTTTCGTCATGCAGTAAATTAATCCAGTGTTGGGGAAAACTAAGAAACTTATGTAGGATGTAGGTTTTAAAGTGAACATACAGTTGTTTCTTTGTTATGCCACAAAAATGGCAGATGGACGCAGATTGAGGCTTTGAGGCATCCATGAGACCAGTGTCAGAGGCAGAGTACAATATCTTTTAGTCATAATTGTATGTGTCTCTATGTCCACTTATTAATATTTTCACCGTATCATTCCATATGTTTTTTTGACAATCATTAGCGAAAATAGTAAGGAGGGATACATTTGTTTAAATCGATACCCGCAAGCAAATAAAGTAATGAGACACTGCACTGACCGTGTTTGTTCAGAGTGCGCCTTCAGCATCGAACACCATGACGTAACTTTATGTAAAGGTATGAGTAAACAATGCAACTTTAGAGTATATACATGCCTTTGTCTATACTGTCCAGAGAGTAAATTATATGTCCAATTTGTCATTGACATGTACAGAAAGACACATGGGTGTCTTACCTTTTTTCCCCCTTCGATAAAACAATACATTCAAGAGACTGCCTCAAAAGTGATTGAGAGCAAAAAAAAAAAAAAAAAAAAAAACGTGTCAATTTTGGTTTCCTGAGCAAAAAATACATTAAGTGAGCTTGATGGTGAGAAAAATGGATCGGCATAAAAATATACACCGTTTTAAGTCAACATCCAACATTTTCCATCTCTGGTTTACATTTCTTCACAATCCGATCCGATATTGAATGCACACATGCACATCCACACTGTTTTTGAAGTGCGTATATGCACACACACACACACACACACTGTGATGTGTACTTTTGAGTATAATTAAAATCACATTTCACCATTCCTCTTCAGGGCGGTCATCATCACTACTGCCTATTATCACCATTATGGCCATTCCTGCAATGTACACACACCAAGACACCATCAGCATGAGTAAGATGGAGGACATACCAAGGCTACGGTTGCCCCGGACAACTGTGATTGTCTTTTCGAAGCTGGTGCGTGGAGGCAGTGGAGGGGCGGGCTGCATGTCGCCGTCTTCCTTGACACCAAAATGCAGATGCGGCTGGATTTCCTAAAATGTTGTCAGAGATATTATTCAGATAGCTATCCTTTAAAATTCTTTTAGCACTTGTTCTGGCCATGAAACAACATTTTCTGTCATCTTTAAAGTGGAGTGAAAATTGTATGAATATAAAACTTGCCTATTGTGTTATTGGCGCATTTTAATCTCATTGTCGTCAAATGAGTGGTTGCTAGCTTTTAGGTACATGTGTACTGCAGATTGAGGCCCACTAGTATTATCGCTACAATGTTGATAAAGTATTTTTTGGTAGAATTTGTTTAGTCTCCCTAATGTATTGCTCTTTACAATCTGCATTTTTACAATGTATTGAATAAACTACATTACTTTGTTTTTCATTTGGCAGCCTATCTTGTGGATGCACTCATTTTTGTCTTAAAGTGTTATCGGTTTGAAATAAGTAGGGATTTTGTTTTGCCAAAAGACTAATGTAAAAAACATGTAAAACTACCAGCAAATTTTAGTTCGCTGACGAAACCTCTTGGATGAGAAGCAAAACGTCCGACACTTTCAAAGAAGTACAGATGACAGCTGAAGAAACCTTTCATCACTCTCTGTATGAAGTTGTGTGAGATGTATGAAAGGCTTTTAAAATGAAAAAAAAAATGAACAAAGCTCTTGTCTTTGGTGTGTCAAATTTACAAGATATCTTTGGATTCTCGAATGTTCCAATTGTACTTCGAATGAAATAAAGGTCTTATGATGACTATGTTTGGAGTTGGGAGCAGCTTATTTCACTTTCCATTAATTACTGTCAAAACATTTATTCTAAGTGGATTTTGAGCAGATTTGTGAAGAGGATATTCTTCAACCTTGGCAGTTCCACTATATTTTAATGATTGCCAAATAAAAGGTTCAGCACTGAAAAATCATCTTTGCTTGAGCCATTCAAATTGTAGAGGGCTTGCACAAGATATCTGCAGATTTTGTCATTGCCATTAATAACCCAGCCAGTGGTTTATTGAATATAGTGCCTGCTCAGCAAGTAGGAGAGTCTCCTGAGAAACAATAGCATAGAAAGACAGTGCAGAAATACAGCCGCTCCAGTAGACAAACATGTTCGCTTCAAGAATTTGACTCAGACGGCATCCTGGGAAGCACAGGAGGCACGGTTTGACAAAAAATAATTTAAAGGGTAATAACTTTGCAGTCTGAAGGCCTCGGGATTGCTTCTAGGATAGAGCGCACCAACAAAGGTAGACTCCGCTGTTCCCGGTGGATGCTTTCATAAAGAGACAGGTTCACTGAGGAGAAGTTCTTTGAACCTTCACAGGCAGCACTGAAGTTCAGACGCTACCGTTGCAACATCCTTGATGAGAAACCTCAGCGAGTGCAACTATATGTGCGAGACAAGGATAGATCATGTTCCTGTGCCGTACCGGGTGCCAGCAGTATGCGTCAGGCATACACTTACAGCGAGACACAATTGCAAGCAATTAAGCAAAGTCCAGCACAAAAGGCAGCCACGAAAGGGAAATGCGTCTTTGACATGGAGCACTTTCTCCGCACCTGACGCTGTGTTGCTGAGGCAGCCAGCTATAAGCTTCCCATACAGAACACTTGAGAGGAGAGCCACGGTGATCTACTTTTAGACACGCCTGCACACTTCTTGCTGCTTGCCAAACTGACGCAGTGCACATATTGCTATCTACAAAATGTAATATGACTGTGAAATGTATCCACTTCTGATCATTGTTTCAGATTTCTGAGTGCGCCATATCATGCATAAGATTGCCATTTGATGAATGGGTATATTGCGTGAAGGCTTCACCGACTCTCAGAGAAATTGTTCCCGATCATTTAGAAGATTTATGTGTATCAATAGCATTGGAAATTGCCATGTGTTTGAATGACGGACGCTCTCCTACTTACTAACATTAGAGTTACAAACAACGGTACATACAAACATTTTTGTAGTAGCATATGTTGTGTTATCTCACGTTGTACATGTACATATCTTTATAGAGCATTTATTTCATTAAATGTTCATTTTTCAGAACAAACCAATACAGATCACTCCTACAAGCTTTCAGCGTGCTTATATAAACCTTAAACATACTTATATAAGCCATAAACATGCATTCCATACAAAATATAGCACTGAATCAACTTACGAACAAATTCACCTTACGAACGACTGTTCGGAACGCATCTCGTTCGTCAGTTGAGGAGCGCATGTACTTCAGAGTATAAGGCAAACCTTCAATGAGTGGTCTATTTTAAAATATAGGGTACACTGCATTAAAGCTACAATATTAGAAGCTACAATAGTGGCTAGAGCTGCATCCACGAGATGGAGCTATGCTAAATGGAATACAATAAAATATAGCTTTATGCAAAGCTTTAGCAACCACTGCAGCTGTTAAAAAAGTGCTTTACAGAACATTCAAAATAGCTCATCAAAAAATGTGAATGTTTATAGATATATATGGTGCATCGGATGATAAAGCACACTGTCGGCTTTTGAAAAATAAATTGTTGCGCCTATTACTGCAAAAAAATACAGCCTGTAAAATTTTACAATGGAATACAATACATACAGCTTCATTTAAGTAGTGTTAAAAAAGCGCTTACATAACAACATTTAACATTTGAAAAATACTTTAGTTGTGCCTTTTTATTACAGTATGTATCATTTAACAAAATCAGTCCCCACAACATTTTAAGCCTGCTGTCCTGTTTTAAAATTAGCTGGGCAGTGATGGGGCATTGTAATTTTCTCGGAATGTTGTGAAAAATAATCATTTAACAGTGAAGATGCCCTCAGAAATTAAGCATTGCATGATGATATGATGATTTTATACCTTGTTAAATCATGGAGCAATAATTAGCAATATATTAACAGAAAAAAAAAATCATCCATCCATCCATTTTTTGAAACTTCAACTTTCTCAACACAACAACTTCAACAAAGATAAACAGAGGAGATCTTTACAAATTCCAAATGTGTGTATCAAAAGTGTGTGTCCAACTGCTCGCTAATCAGTACACAAGAAGTAGCTCTCGGTTACACAAATATTAGTGACCCCAACAGTAGAAAGTGAGAAAGAAGCAGTAACAAAACTCATCAAAGAAAAACAACTGTCAAAAGATTGTTCGTTTTAAGTGCTGTGAAAAGAGCTTACCGAGTTGTTGCAATATGGGTGGACGTTGTTATCCGCCAGGTTACAAGCGTTGGCCTCAGCTTCCTCAGCTAGCAGGGTGACCTGACTGTGGCTCTCGCTGTCATCGCAAGATTCCCTGGTGCTTCTCTCCAAAATGGGCGTCAAACCGCCGCAAAGTTCCAACTGACAACACAAGAAGAGCAAGCTGAAATGAAACAACCTATTATAAGAATATCCATGTGTAGCCTCACTGAAAAGTGTCAAAATTATAAACGCAGGAGGCAAGAGAGCTAGAGAAGGTACATGAGACACCCGTCACTCCTTCTCCCCTTGCCTCTCCATTTCTGGAGTGGTTGTGCTTTGTGTTAACCTTGGAGGGTCATTAAAGATTTAGACGGGCTGTAACCGAACTCCGTGGACTTTGTTACTAGGCCACGGTTGACAACAAAACCGAACGGTTCCAAACCACACTCCAGTAATTAGCATATTTAGTGAGAAACGGTTGTTGTAAATCACTACTGTACTTTCGGAACGAGAGAATTAAAACTTGACTCAGTGTCACTTAGTCTGGAGACTAAGAAAAGCTTAACATGTCTCACAATGGAGAAATTCCTGTTGTGTTGAACAGTGTTTTAGATCACAGTTGTCAAGGTCCGGGGGCCTGATCTGGCCCACCATAACATTTTATTCGGCCCGTGAAAGCAAATTAAGCATGTCAAGTTCCATGATGCTTGCTAAAGTCCGAACCAAAATTTCAAATTGTCGTATGTAAACCATAATAAAAGTTATTATTCTTTTAATTCAGAATTGAAAACGAGTCATTCATCAAGACCTAAATATTCATTGCATGTCTTAAAACGTAAAATATAGCTATATGCTATGGAATCTTTGTAAAATACGCTCAGTCAAAGTCATTTGAAGTCATTTTACAAATTATGGACACAACTTGTCCGGAGACGTCAGTTGTCCTTTAAGTTTCATTTTACTGGGAAGATGGCGAGAATGGACATGCTTTATCGCTGTACTGTTTAGCAAGGAAAAGACAAAAGGAAAAAGACAAAAACTTGTATTTCGGACAGAAAGCGGGCAAAGTGGTTTGTACGATTTTATTGCATGCATTTTATTTCATTGATGTAAAGTTCAAATGTTTGTGTAAATAATATCTCTATTTTTATACTTGTTTGTAGTTCTACGGTGGTGGTGGTGTCGTTGGTGATTCAGCATGCAAGTGAAATCACAATCAAGAATTAACCATCAGTACAAAGAACCGGAGTCCTCTGTTTGGAATGGAAGCACACTAACTACAATGTGGCCCGCGGCAAAAAAAACGCATTTTAAACCCTTGTTTCGAATGGTGATCTTGAGGTATTTGTTCCATCTATCTTGAAATCTTTCTAAACATACAGGATGTGAACTGTAAAGACGGTTTCCTGGACATACCGGCAGCGGCTTGGCAACACCGATGTGGACGGGGCCGTAACCAGTGGATTTGAGCACGTGCACGGCGTAATCCAGACTGGAGCCTTCCAATTCAGTCTCATTAACAAACATGAGGCGATCTCCAGGGAGGAGACGGCCATCTCGGTCGGCGACACCGCCTGGCACCAAGGAGCGGATTACCAGCACTGTTTTAGTGGCATCCTCCGGATCCTGCAAGACAAGCATATGGATGAGGCACATGAAAGTGTGTGACAAGCGACTTGAAAAGTCTTGTTTTTTAAAAAAAAAAAAAAAAGGAGACCGGCAACTTATTACACAAACATATACATAATAAAATCTTGTCCCTGTTTCTATGTATTATTAATTTTGTTATTTGTGGAAGCGGTGTGGGAATAGCTTCTTGTGTTCCGTTGTTTTGATCATGATATTTTAAAATTCTCTCAAACTATTTTTAGTACCGTGCAACTTAACTCATTCACTGCCATTCACAAATTTATTCAGGAATTGAAAATACGACATAGAGTGCCATTCCCCAATTCGTTCGTGTTTTTTTTCTTCTTGTTTAGGTGCCGATAAAGCACTGGCAATGACCTCTGATAATGGCCTCTGGCAATGTTTTTCCCTTCCATAAGGGGATAGCATTTCCATTTTTTTCCCATGTTAGCGCTTTTGTTCCAGCTTCAGCTGTTGTTAAAGCGCTATGTAAACATATGTATGTATTGGATTGGATTGGATATGCCTTTATTAGTCTCACAGTGGCATTGCATTGTATTTTGGAGAGATGCCCTAATTACAAGCTCATATAACTCCAGACCTATATAATTTAGTAATGAACTTTTTTTTCTGATGAAAGAAGAGAGAAGATGTTTCTTATGCTGTATTGGATGTATATGTAGTCCTAAAACTCAATATTCTGTGGGTACTGGAATTTGAATGACAGTGACAAAAACCCTGGCAATAGAATGGACACATTTTTTTTCACGCCTGGCAGTGAATTAGTTAATTTTATGAGATTAATTCTTCTGGGCTTTCACATACACAAACTCTGCTAGATTGCCTTCCAAATTTTCTTCAATGAGGTGACGATAATGTTGTGAGACTGCAGTTTATTCATGTCTTTATTTATTTTTAGAAAAAGGCTAAGGGCCTTGTCTATTACCTGATAGTCCAGGATGCTGAAGCCCAATCCTGACTCCCCTTTCTCCAGCTCAACCACCTGCGCCTCTCTCTCCCACATAGCCAGAGGAGGCGACATCGGAGGTACACCACGCTTTGTGATGTCCTCGGCCGTAGGACAGGGAATAATGCAGCCCTGGTCCAACTGGGAGAAGTAAAAGAAAGAAAAGAAACTTTTATTCAGCTTGAGGAAAAAGAATAAAAAGCATCCCTTCCTATCACATCTGCCTCGAAACACACATCTGCTCATTCCTGCATTCACCTTGTCATTGAACTCAGCCAGCAGCTCTTTCAAAGTGAGCTGGCCATCGTCGTCTTCTTCTTCATCACTGTCGGGAATGGCAGGCGGGACAATGCGAGAACATACCAGGTAAACACACATGGGCAGTTCCTTGAGGATGTTGACCACCTCTTTGTGTGTCTCTCCAATGAGAGGGATACCATTCACCTGTAAGGGAGATTAGAATAGCCGCATGTTTCACCATCACCATATATTTCAGGGCCCCTTTCATCACTGGTACCCTGCAGACTGGTCCTAAGGTGCCGGTTTCAAGCCCGGATAAATACAGAGGGTTGTGTCAAGAAGGGCATCCGACGTAAAAGCTTGGCCAAAACAAACATGTGGATCAAACCTCTAAAGATGGAGGACACTGATTTGCTGTGGCGACCCCTTGAAGGGAAAATCCGAAAGGAAAAGAAGAATACACTTATCATCCCTTTGATTTACATTCATTCCCATGACAAAAATAGTTCACGTCTTAACCAATAAGAGCGCTGTCCTTGAATACGAGTGTGCCAGAAAAGTTCTGGGATATATGTCACAAAAAGTTATATTTCAAACCCCAAAATACCAATTTTTACTTGGAATGTGATCATCCTCAAATATATAACGTAATGTCAGTGCCCTGCAGCCATTGAACTTTTTCTCACATACTCTTATAGATATAGCACTTCTTCTAAGTGTCAGTTTGTCACGCAATGACAAGTTTGAGTGATGATGAGACCCGACTTGCTAGGGAAAGTCATCATCGGTGATGACTCATGGATGAATGTCTACAACCTGCCCGGAGATTCCAGAGCTGAAAAACCCAAGACGTCAATCATATTGATCACATCCGAAGATTGGTGTGAAATTTTGTAACGTGGCCAAACAATTAACCGGCACGTGTGCAACGAAATCCCACTGCGTTTGTTTTGTTTAGCGCTTCTGAATTCGTGGCAGGATAACTCGTGGCTGCTTCATCACAAGCTCACAACGCCCTTAGCATCCAAGTGAATGGCTGAGAAGAACATTGCCATGCTGGAGCAACGTACTCACCAAACGGCTGCAATATCTACATGACTTTGGAGAACGGGAATGGTTTATAAGTTCAACAGACAAGCCTCTCTCCACGAAGGACGAGTAATACTCTTTGTGTGCATTCATGAACTTGTTCAAGGCAGCCGTGGGAGTACTGCACTCACATCCACCTCCTTATTACAACTTGTGCCCCTTGAGGGAAATGAAGGGGTTTGTTGCCAAACTACACTGTGCTCTTAAAAGCTTCCCTAAATGAAATGTTCATAGCAATCATAAATAAAGAAATAAATAAACTTGCAATGGTAATGTCATGAACTCTGAGAGAAACACATTCCGACTCAGTTTCAGGCTGATGACTTTCTTTGGCCTTGACCGTGATTTCTTCCTACGCGTACAGCCTGCATGATCCAGGCAAGCTAAGAACGAATCCATCCATCAATGTTCTAAAAGTCGTAAAACCTTCTTGGTCCAGTATCACAGTTAAGAATGTGTCTGTTGTTTTTTTTTCCCCTCACCTCGAGTATCTGGTCCCCAGTGAAGATCTTGCCACATTGTCCAATGGGGCCCTCGGGTAAAACGGAGCACAGGTAATGATGGCCGGCGCGAGCCTCCAGGCTAATGCCGAAGCCACTTGCTTCACTGAAGCGCTCCAGTTGACAAACCTAAAATTGCATTACGAAAAAAATGTAAACATTGGCTAACAATCGATGGAAAGGTTTCTTCAACCGTCATCTGTACTTCTTTGAAGATGTCGGACGTTTCTTATCCAAGAAACTTCGTCAGCAAACTAAAGTCTTACTGGTAGTTTCGGCCCTATATATATATATATATATATATATATATATATATATATATATATATATATATATATATATATATATATATATATATATATATATATATATATATATATCCCTACTGTCTAGACGTGGCGGTGTCGGACTCTGCTATGATAGGTCCCTGCTCTCAGGTTGGGGGGAGCAGAGGACTAATCCCTGCGGCTCCACAGATCGCTTCTATTGTCCTGACTAACGACTGGCCTCATTGCCCAATTTGCCCTGGTATCACCTCATCATCATGACAAATCCTATGTTGCCTAAGCAGTCTATTGTACGAACGATCCAAATTGAACCTCACCCCACCGTTACGGTTCAGGGAAGGATTTTGCTGGCGAAGTTTCTTGGATAAGAAGCGAAACGTCCGACACCTTCAAAGAAGTACAGATGACGGTTGAAGAAACCTTTTCATCGATGGACCACTCCTGTACGACTGAGAGCTTACACAGACGTATTGGCTAACAATGCTTTTCAGCGTTTTGTTTTTCATCATATCTATTCCATCATTCCCAAGGCATCCCATTCAGTCAAATTTTGGAAACAGCTGACTTTTTCATGATATTGTAGATAGTAAACATACAGGAACATTTTGAAAGGATTACACCACAGTTATCAACATTGTACGGGCGATACAATGAAATCATCCTTTCACATTCCAAAACAAGCAGCTAAAATCAGTGATGTAAACAAAAACACACAACACTGCATATACACTCGTGTATATGCACGAATGATATTCTGAATGAAATGGAATGCAATGCAATTCAAGTTGTGCATAGACGTACAATGACTTCATATTTTGGTCCAACGGCACGTTGCCACCTCATCCGGAGGTCTTCTTCCTCTGCTGGTGTCAGTTGCACTCCTGTGATCAGAAACACATGTCCACATTTAACAGAGTTTAATATACCACCGACCGGTCGGTATTCACATTGGGCGTGGTGAGAAAGTGTTTAGTCATTATCTCCACTGTTTAATACATAGAAGACAAACATCTGACCCTAGGGGCACTGCATGATGTCTCGACACAAAAGCCATTGAAGTGTGCATTATCTATCACACTCGCTATCAGATTTCTTGGCAAACAAATATTTTCTTGTACTTGATCTTTGAATGCCTCACAGCAATCAAGGCCTATTGAACAGAGCGTCCCAATCAAACCCAAAGATCACTGTCTAAATAAAGCCGTGTAGGCAGGCAGGCTGAGAGGCAAATCATCTAGAAGGAGCAGAATGAGTTGGATAAACACATGATTGCACAATACTATAAATAGACTCTCATCAAAGGGCATGCTTTGCCGCCACATCGCCATCCACAAGCCTACTTAAGAGTATCAGAGTGAGTCTCATCATCCACTTTGCAGACTGCAGTGCAGCAGAAGGAAACGGGAGCTTACCGTTTCTTGAATCGCGTCGGGGTCGTCTGTTGGCGTATGCTGCACGCCGGGAGATTTCACGCAGCGAGCATATTCCTGGAAGGGAACAAGGATTTCAATAGCCGTGCATGTAAACATGCAACCAATGAATTCAAATATATACTCATTAAGATGTTGAAGATGTACTGGCGTATCACATGTTGTAGATATACAAATACGTATACAAATATCGCCCTGTTGTTCGTAACTCGAATGTTCGTAAGTCGGGAAGCATCTGTATGTATGTATAAAGCCTAAAAGGCACAGAGGAATATTTGGACAATGCAAGTAGTGACCTTGGGAGTGGATCAAATCAATACTGTGAATAATACGCCAAGTCTGTGCTGCTTTTTCCACATATCACCTGTCTCATAAATCTTGTTCAGTTCCACTCTGTAAGGAGTGCCCTCGTCGAAGCTATGGGAGTGTCGGAGAGGCTGCAGTGGAGGCACCGGGGGCAATATGTGACGAAAGCAGACGGCCTTCCTCAGGAGCCTGAGTCGGACAACAGGACCTGTCCGTCTCAGCACCTCCATTGCACGCTGCTCACTGCAGCCCTGCAGGCTCACTCCATCCACCTGAGGAAGGGGTGATTAGAAAAGCAAAGGTGACAGAGAAGAAGAGGAGTCAAGAAGAGGAAATAAAATGAGATCATTTCATCGTCAAACTGTTGCCATTATAAAGTTGTTGATGATGAATATTTTCACATTGCTGCTATTAGACTGTGTTGAATGAAATAAAGCAAAACAGAATACATAAGCCTTTTTTTCCTGACAATGGACGTCGGGATGTTGGAACCTATCCCAGCTATCTTCGGCCAGTATGTAAGGGACACCCTGATGCGGTTTCATATAAAGTGACTTGTTTTGAGAGATGATAGGAAACCTCTGAAGAGTCGGAGATTCCCTCCAGTCTCACCCTTCCACACACATAGTGATTGGGGGTAAGCACCAATAACTAATTTAACTGTTGTGACAACACTTTTTATTCAAGGTCAGGACACATTCTTCGGAAATGGCAGCTAACGAAAGATTTACTCGGTTGTTTAATTTCACACTTGATGGGTGAGCAGCCACGCCAGAGACCTAATTATTTGTAAACAGTTGAAAAGTGCATTTCCCAGAACATATCCCCTTTAAGGCTTTAAGGCAGCTTATCCGCACTGCTGTCATACTAGTCTGTAACAAGAACCAATCTAAACTTGTGCGAACCTTCCATTGCTGTTCCAGGACATTAAAATAAATACACAAGTGGATTTGAGCGATAGAAATAAGAGGATAAGAGAATAAGAGAATAACGTATTGAAGAAAGTCAATGTTTTATAAGTGCAACATAATGTAATTTCTCAATTCCAGTGGTTAAAATGATTTGGTTTCTTTCAAACTTACGAATAGGATGATGTCCCCAATGTGAATCTGCCCATCTTGGTCGACACTGCTACCCTTCAAAATGCTCTTCACTGTCACACCAGCACTGTATACTGAGGAGGATAAATACATAAAAAGCTCAACACAACAAACCATTTTTGTGCAACGTATTTGTCTTTAGATATTCAAATCGGAAATATCTTTTATTACTTGAGTTTAGATCGCCAATATAACTGGAGATGGTGAATCCCAGCCCGAGGCTGTTTTTCGTGAACTGCACACTGTATTCATAGTCATCATTCAGGTCCAAGAGCTGGTGAGAAGCAACACAGAAACACCCACCTATTAACAATATATCGACAACATTGATACACACTTTTGACATTATTTGAGACCGACAGTGATACCTCGGTTTACAAACCTCTCGGCTTACGAACTTTTCGGTTTATGAACGTTAAATTTATGAAAATGTAACCTTGGCATACAAACTATTTTTCGAGATACACATGAAGTGCAACAATGAGTCATGTGTCGTTCGTGAACGAGCCCGTTCTCCAAACAAGTAAATGAGAGCATGCAAACATTAAACATTAAATATATAGCCAGACGACGGAGAGAGAGTGAGAAAATGAATAGAAAACAGTGACATTTGGACTTGTTTCAGACTGCAAGGTTAAAATATCCCATCAATCAGGCTCCACAAATAACCCGCACAAGCCATCTGTAGACTTGATGCAAAAAGCTATCAACCCAGCTAAACACAATTTATGAGGAACGAGGTAAAATTATCGCAGAGAAAGCACGGCAACTTCACTCTGATATCGTCAAGAGGCAACCTGTAAATTGCCTCTTGGAAGCCACTCCTGATGAAACCGGCCACTCCATTCCATCGAGCCATCAACGACCATCACAAATGTATATAAAATGACTTCATCATACAGTCCATTGTATTTCTTTCATTACAATACAATAGCAGCTTTATTATAGATAGATTTATAGATAAATATAAGGTATATTTTGTGTAGTTTTAAGGCTTATTTAGTATACTCTGTCTGGGAACCAATTAAGTTCATAAGCCAAGGTATCACAGTATTGTTAAAACAAGATATTATTTTTTCTGAAGTTAATTTTAATAAATTGTTTTGTATCATATAATATGTGCTGGTGCTTGGGCCAAAATGCTTGCTCCTGCCAAGGAAGTAAACAGTGAAAGTCGAACCAGGCTACACATTTGATGACAGGAATTCAACCACTGACCAATGGAAATTGAGTCATTAAAATATAAAAAAACACTCTCCAGTGTACTGGAGAACTAGGAGCAAATTTAAAAAAAAACATTGTAGACAGCATTACGCAGTTAAACCTCACTATTGTTGTCCTGGGGTAGACATATTTTATTTTTATGTTGAGTAGATTGACAAACCTCGCCATCCAAGGACTCCTGGCTGAGGACAGGAGAAGAAAGGCTGTCCTTGTTGATATCCCTGGCGATGAGTAGTTTTACCTTGCTACCAGCATTTCGAAGCACCTGGGCATGGAAATGGGTGATGAATATGAATAAATGAATGAATGAATCAATCCATCAATCCATCCATGAACTGACCTGGGCCACCTGCTCACTGTTCATGCCAGCCAGATCGGTGTCTCCAATGCGCAAGATTTGATCCCCGCTGTACAAACGTTTATCCTGGTGGTGGCAACATGTAATCACAACAAATGTTTCCTTTTAATTCATTCAAGGTGCTCCAGTTCATTTGAGTAACAATGAACATTAGGTGAGAAAACCGCTGTATTCAAAGAGAAAGAGGAAGCAGCGGAAAGCTGTCTTAAATGAGGACAAACCACGTCGTAACTGGCTACATCAAAATCTTGTATTCATTTGCCTGGTCTTAATTGGTGTGCTTTAGAGACTTTTTACTGGCACAGCGGGGCAGCACTTAGCACTGTCACCCCACAGCATGGAAACTGTTTTAGTGAGTCTTTTATGGGAAAAGAAAATGGTGGACTCTGAACAATTAGCTTGGCTGCACAGTATAATAGCAAAAGTACGGTCATTTCACTTACCGTCTTATCAGCTTTTTAAACTTTTAATTTCTTCTATTAGTGACTTTGCACGTCTCATTCTATCTCGTACAGGAAGTAACCATATTTCAACTATTGCACCGAGAGTTTCCATTGAGAGTTTCCTGCTTATGTTACATGTAACTGATCACTTGTTGCTTTCCTGGACTCTATAAGCCCCAACATCAAATGTTCAAGATTTAATTGGAAGAGACAATGTCGCCAAAGTTAGAGGATTGAAAACAGCTGCAGTCCATCGTCAAAGTCTACGTGGATCTGATTTTGTGCCCTGACTGAAAACCTAAACTGATCTATAATGGAGTGTTGCATTTATGTTGTCATGTCCCATCGCAGGCGACTAATTTAAACATAACAATATTTTCAAATTACCTGTCCAGCTGCTCCACCAGGCAATATAGTCTTGACCATGACTCCAGTGCTCCGTCCTCCTATGATGCCAAAGCCGAGCCCCTTCCCATCATTGGTCAGTTCTATGATCTCCAGGTGACGCTTCTAATTATGAAAATAATATAAATAATATAAATAATATATATATATATATATATATATATATAATTTATTTGTTTATTTTTTTGACAAAGAGAGACAGTGAGTCTTGTTTACCTCATGCGCAATTGCTGCCAGATTCCTCCCCATAGACATGGTTCTGGATATCCGAGGTGGAGTACAGTACTAAAAGAAATGACAAAGCCACATGAAGTGATAGTAAGTCTAGCGGCATCACACAATGCTGATTTGATTTGAAGCGATATTCTCTCAAAAATTTACATTTTTGATAGGCAATGAGTTGCATCTTGCCATTGAGCGCCTCCTTTCCCATTATGAGGAATAATCACCTTATGACTCAAATTTGACTTACCTGGGATTCAGTCTGAGTGCAGTCGTCTGGGTAGATGTCTGAGAAGGAGACATCTTGGGAGTCCAGGGAGGAAACGCTCCCGTCTCTGTGGAGTGACCTGCTGGGTCTTTGGTTTTCTATGGCCCATGTATAGGAGTCGCTGTGGCTGAGGGTCTTGGTGTCCATCGCCACACCCTGCCACTTGCCACAGTTCATGGAGAGTGATTTGGAAAGTCCCTTCCCCTGCAAGGATTGAAGCATTCAGGGCGGATTGGTAAAAGGAGGACAAAATACGGATTATTGAGGAAGGTAAATTGTGATAAGGAAAGAAAAGATAAATGAGAAAATGATTGGTTGAAGGATAAACCGAAAGGGGAATAGAGTAGGCGACAAGGAGATTGTGAAGGTGGAGACATTCACTGTCGAAAGCACATATAGAGACAGAGATGAATACGATAAATGTAATTCAAGGATGTAGTCAGGATAAAGCATATGAAGGGAAATTATTACATTGAGATAATGTATGTGGTTGTTCATGCATGAAACATAGAACGTTTTATGCCACACTAACCCATTATAAAAAAAAAAAATACAGTAATACCTCAGCTCGCAGAAAGTGTGTGTAAGGCGAAAATTTCATCTGCCGAACATTTATTTCCCATACGAAACCATTAAAAATGAGAATAATCCGTTCCCAGGTCCCCATAAAACATAATTTTCTACTAAATAAATCTTAAAACTTTATTTGTATTGCGTCAGTTCCATGACAATGTCATATTACCGTGTTATGCGATCTACTAAGTGTCCCTTGGAAATCAACTGGTATATCGGCATCTACGTCTTGAGCACCCCTGCTCTAATGTGATAATGCTTGTGTTGGTATTCTAGAGTTAGTCTATTAAGGCTTAATCACACTTACCAAACCTTGATTCCCTGCCAGGCAAAATAACCTTGATTGTGTCTCGTCTTTTACATGCTACAAGCTAGCATGTTGTAATGCAAATGGTTGTAAAAAACGATTTTCAAGTACCACTAGCAGCAATGTCACAACCCTCACACAACCAACAATTGGACCAAAACTTGATTATTGCAAACTCCTTGACATTACATACTGTACAACCATTTCTATCTTCACCCCTCCTTCTCAGTCCCTCTCTCTGTCTTCAGGCTTTAGCGCTAAGCCAAGGTAAGCTGATTACTCATCCGGTTTGCTTCCTGCATTCAGTATTTTGGGAATGATTCCAGCTCCTTCTTCACCATTTTATGTACACCAAACACCCACGCGCACTTGAGCTCACGCCGTACCTTGGCTGGGGGCTTCCGTTGAGCCTTCTGTAAACTGAGAATATGAAGGAAGAGGGGGCTCCGTAGGACGGTTTTAAGCAGGTTGAGTTTCTCCTGAGCTGGGCCTTCCCCTCGCTCTTTCAGCTTAGCTTGAAGTCGCTCCACAGCCTCCAAGGCACGCTGAGTATCTGCACAGATATTGTACATCAATAATTTGTCTGTCATTCAACTACAAGGTTTCTCCTAGATGCCTTTGCATTTGTCCCTAGAGCTGCCGTGTGTCCTTAATATTCTTATTGAGCATATTCTGCTTGCATAAATGGAAGCTTGGCCCTTTGTCAGAGTTATACGGTGGAACCTTGATATTGAAACGCTGCTAATGTAGAATTGTGAAATTGACCAAATAATCATGAAAAAAAAAACGGAACCTCAACATGTTGAATGGCATCCGTGTCATATTCATTCATGTTGTGAGACAAACGTACTACAGGCGACCATGAAAGGGTGTTGAGAGAATGCTCTACTTTGTGGTGTACTCAAATTACAATGGTTAACTGAATTTTACACTTATAGTAAACCAGCATAAAAATACAACATTTTAATAAAACTTAAATGTAAAATGGTTACTGGCAGTGTGACCCTGGAAGTTATTGTTTACACTGCATTTATTTCATTTCGGAATTGCTTTTTTATTATGTGAGCTGGCCTAATCAAATGGCAGATACCAATTTAGATATTAGAAAATGTGCGAAAATCCAATGAGATGTACTTGCAGCTGTGAGCACCAATGACATTGTTTTTAATGGTGGAGGTCTGGGTTGGTTGCAAAATCCTGAATGGTTGCCTGACTTCAACTATCCCTGTTGTATTCAGTAAGGAAGCTAATGAGCTTGAGACACAAATTCATTAATTGCACATGGCAGAGGGCTAAGACGCTTTACAACAAAGTTGTGAGGATCTTTATTATGAGCCTACACAAACTGCATGTGGAACTCTTCACTATTGTAACCTTACCTGACCTCTAAGCCTGTAAAAGTGTAGATGTGGAGTATGCCTGTCTGATCTAAAAGTCTTTAATGTACTTACCGATGATCTCCATAATAGATTTGCTTGGTTGAGCACTTTCTTGGTGACCTCCCGTCTCAGTTAAATGTCATTCTTTTCTTTCACTGATGATTTCAACATCTAAAAAGAAAAAAACAAATACATTTGTGCGAAAGGTGGCAGCATACTTTGGGAGTATCTTGAATCATCTTCCCATCTTAAAAAAAAAAAAACCTCCAATACGTATCCACATCTGTTCAACAAAACACTTCATTTCCCTCGCCATTTTTAACGAGCGAATGACTTGTCAACTAATGCTCTTTAGCGGGATTTAAATCTACAAAAGGGGTTACCAACCCTCGGTGGTAATTAACTGCGACATACTGCCTCTACATCAGTCGACTGTATGTAATTATACAGTCGGTGGTCACCTGCATATCACTCCCCAAATACAGTATGTCACAATCACGCTTAGTTCGGACACATACATTATTTCTTTTTCTTGTTTTAAACCAAATCGTGTGATCAATTTTAGTGAATCCGTTCTTGGAACAATTTTAAGAAAGAAAAAAATACATTAACAGTTTTTCCACCAAGCAGATGTTGTGCAGGACTGTATTACCATCTCTATGAAGCCAGAATTTGTAATGGGGCTCTGGATTTGTATTTCAATGTGCGTGTACTTAACCGTCCGTCAAGTGGAAACTGCACAAATGGTTTCAGTTGGCAATGACAACGTCTCATTGAAACACTAATTAGGGGGCAAGGGACGGACGGGAACGTCGCCGCGTAAATGTCCTTCACGGCATTATTCGAACTTATTTTCTCTTAATAAGGCGATGCAGACTAGTCAACGTCAATATGAACATCATTTACACTAATTAAATATGCGCCTCAGCTATTAATTTGACATGACATATACAGACAGCATCTAGTTCCTTCCATTACCGTGACGAGCAGACTGTCATCATGGAAGCTCCGTCGATATCCATGGACGCATGCCGTGGGGGAGAGCAACAGGTGCTAGATGCACAGTGGACCCTCACCGCTTTGTCCAGTTCACCGTGAGACCACAGAAAAATACACACAATACCAAACTTTCCTTTTTAAAAATAACTGTTGTTGATTACAAAGCAATGGCAACAGAGCAGCGATCAAAGAAGCAAACGGTGTTTTATTTTGCAACCTTGCCATGACAAGACGCCAGTGCGCATGTCGGCCACTGATCCTCTCCAGAGTCTTTGTCACTCACCACGGTCAACGTTATGTACACTTGCAAACCACAGACAAGAGCTTTCATGATATTTTGGGCGTATTATTCAATGAAAAAAGTCTACAAAACGGCAATGTAACGGCAAATTCGATCATTTTATCGAAAATTAGAATGAAAAAATATAACGAATAAATGGTCTTCAACTAAGTGACGACGTCGATGTCTGTTTTCGGGAATGAAGTTCTTGCAGACTGAAATGTCAATGTTTTTAGGCAGGCAGATGACAGGGCATTTTTCTCCCTGCCAAACTAAAAACAAAGAAGCAATTCGATAATTAAAAATATATAGATATATATGTTAAAAACATAAAAGAAGCGACGAGAATGTAACTTGGTATAATAAAATAAAGTTGTCACATGTTTAACAGAAAACAAATAAATTAAAAGTAAAATTATTTTATATTTAAAATAAACGGGAGAGGTACAATTAATCCAAAAACCTAATAAAATAAAATCAACGTTACACATACGACACAGCTTTCATTTTTAATGAAATCATTGTGAGACAGAAAATGGAAGCACAGCGATAGCACATATTTTAGAGATGACACGAGATCGATGTTGTGATTACCAGCCAAGCAACATTTTTATTTTAGGTACTGTGCCATTAGATGGCTCTAATATAAAATGTAATGCCTTCATTCAAATAATTTTGGAAAACACTGTTGCGTTTGTCTGTGCGATTTGTCACAGTTTCCGCTGTTGTTAAAGCGCTATATGAATTAATACGTATTTTACTGTTTGTGTGCGCGTGTGTGTAAACGTGCATCTGGGTGCGTGTTTGTGTTTAAATCCGGCACTACACAAACGAACACAATTTGTTTTAAAAATGTCCTCATTCAAGTTGTAGGGAGATCAAGAATCGGTTTCTGCTCATGTTCGAACCGCTTCCGTGTGTGTTTGTGTGTTGACACACGGTAGGTGGAGCCCTAACTCAAGACATATCAGCGTCGGATCCACTTCCGGGTTTTCCACCAGATAGCCCACTTGATCGCTCCGCTCTTCCCTTCTGGCTATTTCGTTCTGTGTGCATCCCCTTGGCAGAAATCATCAGCACCTCCCCACCCTTCCTAAAACAAGCCACCCATCCATTCATCCAGCCTCTTGCGCACCCCCCGCCCGCCTTGCCACACAAGCCTCATGTCGCCTAGCTCGGCGCTCTCATCCACCCACAGCGTCCACTTGGCTCCTTCGAAAAACCAAAACAAAACGGGGTTGTCATTGCTGACCCTCTCGCCAGTGAGTTCAACGCGCTGGTGGAGAAAAGTCCGTGAAGGCTATAAAGGCGTCTGCGGAAGATAACGAGAGACAGAGAGCAATAGAGAGAGAGAGAGAGAAAGAGAGGAAGGACGGGAGGAGACAGGCGAAAAGAAACACGCCTCTATCCTCCTTCTCCTGCACACTCCAGCGGACTTGCATCGGTCTATCATCGCGCGTGCAGTGGGATACCAAGCACGCTACCTTACTGCTGCTTTGCAAAAAGAACAACCCCAACGTTTTCTTTGAAATAGTATTGTTATTATTTGACAAGAAAAAACCTACATGCTAAAACAATCATTTCACACCTATTTGCATCCAAGGACTGGAGGAGAGAGGGCTTAATTTCCCTTCTCGTCTGCACTGGATGTATATGAATGTGCTCCTACTGGTGATACGGTAAGCATCTCATTTTCTTTCAAGATGCGGCTGTTCATTATCAACCTGTGTGCGGCTCTCCGTCCTAGTGGCATGGTAACCCTGACTTGCTCATGGGAATGTGGCCTGTAAGGCAACACTTGACCGGTCCCATTGGATGCAGGGTGGATGGGGAGGGCGGTATCGAGTGTAAATTCATATCAAGGATCTATATGGTGTATGGATCCAATAGCCCGTGTGGCTGCATGGACACGATGACGTCGATGATGATAACAACATGCTAAAAAAACAAGCAATGTAATCAAATTACAGTATTCCAGTGGAGGATGGAAGCATCACATTGTTATTCTGTTCCACATGTGTCCGTCTCACAACAAGGTGCATATGCACTGTTCTGTGGCTTGATGGATGATCAAGCCACATAACATATTATCAACATTTCTCCCATGTTAGCCTGCTGCCGTTTGGATATACCTATTCTGGAATGCAATATTGTAGGTCTTTTTTGTTTTGTTTTGTGTGCGTGTGTGTGTGTGTGTGTGTGTGTGTGTGTGTGTGTGTGTGTGTGTGTGTGTGTGTGTGTGTGTGTGTGTGTGTGTGTGCACGCAAGCCTTAAGATCCCAAGTCAATGCAGTAACTCTAATCAAAGCAGCAGGTCAGCGTACGTAGGGATATGTCAATCACACCAATTCATGAGTGAAAGCTCTTCTTTATTGTGTGTGAGTGTAAGGTCTTATTTATTGAGGCACCCTAGGTCGTAAATGACCTTGATGAGAAGTGCTAAAGGTGCCACTGTGATTTTCCTGTTTAGGTGGTCTTTATTATCAGCCTCAAACACACGTTTATATGTCTGATTGTTGATCTGTTATCATTAGCGCTTCCTGTTAGAAAATGTGGATAAAGCAAAAGAATACCCTTGTATGACCCTCGCTGGAAATTTGTCCTCAGCGTGTGCTTGAGTTTTTTTTTTTTTGTTGCACTGACCCATGTGAGTCACTGGCAATTCTCACTCAGCATCCAAATGACTCTCAACTTCGAGTTTTGTGTGCAAATTCTCTTTACAAGTGTTACAAAGGCAGCATGGATTCAAAGTGCAAAGGCTGAAGTAGGTGGCAATGTCTTGACTCATCTGTCATTGAAACAGTTTTGAATGAATACAAGTGTCAGGTGGGCAATGCAGGGTGTGTGTGGGTGCAGGCGGCTCTGGATTCCTATTTGTGGATTTCGAAGCTGTCGCTTTAGTATCTTTTTTTTGTAAAGCTGTTGACTTGCTTGAATGCCATTTTGGCAACATCTGTTGAAGCGTCCGTCCATCTCTGAGGACTTCATTATGTTTGTGGATGACATAAATATCACAAAAACATCTGTCATCAGCACATCTGTTAAAGTCAAAGTGATCTCACGTTGCATTGCTTTCAGTTTCTGTAATTCCAGAATTCCAGTGCACTATTTCACATTCAAGCTTACTAATTTTCCCCAAGATTTCAATGTGCAGTTCAAGGCTGTTTTTAAAAATAAATTCATAGAATAGCGATCAGTAAATTATATCTCAGTGCATTCCCTTTTCTACTCAACACCGTGCTTTCTGTGAAAAATTCAAAACACCTTGAGAAGAGTTCAAATCATGTCAAATCACACTGTAGTCCCCCCCAAAAGCTACATCTCTTTAACTCATTCACTGCCATTTCCAAAAATTAGTCAGGATTTGAAAATATGACAGGGTGCCATTCCTGAATTAGTTTGGGTTTTATTTTTTCCTGCTTGGGTACCGATAAAGCGCTGGCCAGACTTCCGGCAATGATTCTTCTGGCAATGTTTTTTCCCTTCCACAAGGGGCAGCATTTCCCTTTCTTCCATGTTAGCACTTTGCACCAGCTTCAGCTGTTGTTAAAGTGCTATATAAACTAATATGTATGTATTGCATTGTATTTTGGACAATCGCCCTTATTTCAAGCTCATAATACTCCAGACCCCTATAATTTAGGAAATAACTTTTTTTTCTCATGAAAGAAAAGAGTCTAAGATTTCTTACACTGCATTGAATGTTTATGTAGTAAAAAACTTAATATTTTGCGGGTCCTGGAATCTGAGTGAGAATGGAAAAAAACCTGGCACTGGAGTGGACACATTTTTCGAATATGTCTGGCAGTGAATGAGTTAATGAATTCATCAATTATAATGGCTAATCGTCACATGTGAGCTGGTCCCATAAAGTCTTTCTTTCATTTTCCTGTTTTCTAATGTGCTTCTATTCCTTGAAACGAGGGCTGTCACAATGGAATATTTATACATTTTGATTCGTCTATCTGTGTTTCCACTGATTAATCAAGTAATTTGATAAAACATTTTTCAGCAACATATTACAAAACCATTCTCCCCCCCAATGACTGCTTATTAGCCAATTATTGTTTATGATTTGCCGATGTTTACTAATTATAAAAAAAAACAACCTCACAGCAATCAGGCCACACACATGAGAGAGATTAGATTGTACTCAACATCCTTTTCTAAACATCCTTTTGGTTCTTGTTTTCCAAAGTAAAAAACTATGATTGCAAATGTCCTATTTTACTGAAAAGGTTGTTTAGCGCTGATGTTCATTATGCCAAGTGTCCGTCCGTCCCCTATCACGACATAAAGGTGTGTCAGCGAACATCTTTGGTCATGGGCCGCAAGATTTGCTGTGCGCGATATGTGTAGCACTTGCTCTAAAAAATAGACAGTGTAAGTCATACAAGCAAGGTACAGTAATCAAGAATTGCTTTTTCTTCCTGTTCGTCTCCTTCTTTAATTAGTTCACTAAGCCATTTCACATGTTGTGTTTCATAATTCAGATGGAGCTGCTTGTCGTGGAAAACGGCAAATTATGATGGTTGCGCACATTTAGAGTGTTCCACTTCATTGGCAAATGGCTTTGTTTGTTTCAGAGCTGTTAATGTTAAACACAATATTTGGTTAGGAATGTGGTGAGTGATACAACAATATTAAATCTTGTGATGGAAGCACCTTGTGATTTGTTTATGAGATTTAGCGTCATATGTCCTTATGGTCTCATTTAACCGAAAGGGAAACCTTTGCGTTAAGATTGTTATTGTTTATTCATATGTATCTTATATTCCGAACTAAGGCACACCCTCAATGAATGGACATAAAAAAAAATCCATATATAAGACGAACCGGATTATAAGGTGCAACTTCAACAAATTACACATTTTAAAACTTTTTCCATATATAAGGCGCACTGGACTTTAACTCATTCACTACCAGATGTGCACTCAGACCCACAGAATATTGAGTTTTAGGACTACATAAACATTCAATGCAGCGTAAGAAACCATAGCCTCTCTTCTTTCATCAGAGAAAAAAAATAGTTAATTCCTAAATTCTATAGGTCTGGAGTTATATTATCTAAAATGGAGGTGTCTGCCCAAAATACAATGCAATACGTACATACATATTGGTTTATATAGCGCTTTAACAACAGCTAAAGCTGGAACAAAGCGCGAACATGGAAAAAAGGAAATGATGCCCCCTTGTGGAAGGAAAAAAAAAACATTCCCAGAGGTCTGGCCAGCACTGATAATAAATGAATCCAATTAATTTCAAAGCGCCTTTCAAAACAAAAACAAAACCCGAACTAATTCAGGAATGGTGCTCTACGTCATATTTTCAATTCCAGAATAAGATCGTAAATGGCAGTGAGTTAAAGCGCATGGTCAGCTTTTGAAGAAAAGAAAAGACTTTTAGGTGCGCCTTATAGTGGGGAAAATACAGTACATTACTACATACACAACGTGAATTCAGCTCATTTGTAGCTAATGCTGATGACTCGTTTTCATCAGGCTCAATCGACAGACAGGCATGGGGAGGCATGGAGTTGTGTTTCGAAAGTAATGCTTGATCATTTGAGATGAGATCGAATCTCTGTGGGAATTTGATATGTTGAGGCCGATTAAGAGACATGATATTGGAGTATATATTCACTCAATATAAAAAAAGCATGAAGTAAGCACAAGATATTGTTGAGCATATTTCGGCCGACGTGCATCCTCCATATGTTTTCTCACCGCAGGAACTGTAAAAATTGTTGGGTGGGGCCTGACCCTGCACCAGAATCTCACCCTGACGCAATAATTTGGTGACAGCTCTTGACCTCAATGTTCTATGAGAGTACGTCAATGAGCGAAAACTCAAAATTTAACTTGGAGTCAAGTCAAAGTTGCTGCAGTGCAGTTCGTCACGCTCCATTTTGCACTTCTCCTTCTGCTTATTTTCTACGTTCCACATTGTCATCACATGACTTAAACCGGAATTTAGGATGTGCTCGATGCTTCTACGTGATCATAACGTCATTCTGAACCAGTAACGTGCAGACTGGAAGGCTTGCATGTGAATTTAAATCGCTTGGCAAGCTTTTACATCTGCCTATAGATATTAGATGTGACACAAATTGAATGTGACAAAAGCGGAAACTGAAAGGCAGCTCATGGCAGAATGTTAAGGGAGGCATTATACATGAATAGCCTGTAATAAACTAGGTAGTGCTGATGATGAAGAGGTCTCAAATCAGACATCAAAAGTCGATGAAGCTATCGTGCAAGAGGTAGACAATCGTTAATCATGTTTTATGTTCCATTTTTTCTACGCTCAGAAGAAAAAAAAATGCAAAATTGATTTTCAAAACTGATTTTTATTAGAATGTCCATACTGCATCTGGGGTAGTAGCACAAAAATTTTACGTACATATTTTCGGCATCCGTTATTTTGTTATTTTTATATTCAATATTTTGACTGTGCTGGAATATGTTGGACTGTTATGTAAAATGTTTTCTGTACTGTTATTACATGTTTATTGGGGACAAATGTTTGACAATCGAACGGAGGACTTTATTTACATCAAGAGTGTCAAAGTAATTTTTTTGACGCTGGCCACATTTTAGGTACGGTTTCCTCTCGGGGGGCCGTCATGCATTTGGGGAAGCCATTAGAATGTTTTATCCCCTTCATATATTACATGCAGAGGGCACAACAAATTAATGAATAACTAGTTTTGAAATTTGAAGTAAAAAATAATGACATATTATTGGATTGGCTTGGATTGGATTAGCCTTTATTTGTCTCGCAGTGGAGAAATTTACATTTCAAAGCAGCAAATTGATGGAAGTAAGAAGTAAGGAAAGAAAGAAGTAAGAAAAGAAATACAAGACCTCCTGTAAAGGCAGCCACTCTCGCGGTGCCATCTTGAAGTCAAAACAACAAAAAAACCTAAATAACAAATACAGTAAAGTCTCGTTATATCGATATCGGATATATCGATAGTCCCGGTTATATCGATACTATTTCTATGCACGTACGGAGGAAATTACATGCAAACAGGGTCGGATATATCGATAGTCCCGGTTATATCGATATTTTTTCGGACTCCCTTGAATATCGATATAACGAGACTTTACTGCAGTGTGACACAACACAAAAGACACAGACAGTCATTCAATCTTAAGCACTTTCCGCACCCTCTTTGTTGTATGAAGCAGTTCTGAAATGAAAGAGGAGAGGATAAAAGCGTCCTTTTTACCAGTGGATAACGGGCGTCATGGTGAAATGCGCACGTCTGCTACAAGCTAAATGTTGAAAGCAAACACGAAGCTGTAGCATCCATTGACGAAAAGAGATTGTCTCACATCTCCTCTTTGTGGTTTACATGGGAAAATTTAACATTTTGGTTTACACTTTAATAACCATCATGGAATTTCACAAGTTTAATTTACTTTCGTGGGCCGAATAAAATGCTCTGGCAGGCCAGATTTGGCCTTGACTTTGACACCTGTAATTTACATTATTTCTAAACGGGAAAGTCAGAAGAACCAAAACATTCTGCCGTATTCATACTAAGAGCCTATTGTTGGTTAAAAAAATACATTAATAAAATAAAAAAAATAAAAATACTAAACACACACACCCAACTAACTGCTCTGAATGGCAGAAAGACAATAAACAAATCAATAGGAGGCTAAAGAGTCATATCTCAGCACTACTAGTGATGTTTGTTTTTATTATTCTATGGTTCCTCGAGATGTTAAGACTAGTCCAACGTGATGACAAAGAACCTTGGAGGTGATTTGCTCAAAATTATTTCTCAAAGAGCTCGGAAAGGATATGCACTTTCACTACTCGAGCAGTTAACTTATATTTTCACCTTCACAGTAGTTGACCTGTACCTTCAAACACATTCTATTTATTTATTGAAGGTTTAATCAAGAATTAAAGTTTGCCCGGGGAATGGAGTATTCAATTACCAAGGGAAAAATGTCCGGACAATCAGCGTGAGGACATTGTTTATATTCAGCCTCAGAGGTTGTACTGTACACTGTATAAGAGTCCTACATATGTCTTCAGGAAAAACAATGACTGTTTTTTTTTTTTTGCAGTATGGGATGTTTGGACAAGGGCAAATTGTTCTCATTCTTCACACAATGTTTAAAGAAAAGACATTGACTCCTTTGAATGTCAGATACAAACAAACAAAATACAGTGGGATTGTTGTGTGCTTGAAAAGATCAAATAAATCAATGAGATGATAAAGAGTCCTATCTCAATGTTTGTCTAGCTTTATTTTTGTCAGTCGAGCGTTGCAGGACCTGTCTGATGCGTTGATAAAGATCCCAGGGGCTGATTTCCCCCAAATCGCTTTTATCAAGAATCTCTGAAAGAATGTGCACTAGTGCTTTATTTGGCTAATTTATGCGATTCGAGATAAATGTCTGAGCCTCAGAGGCAAACCAGGCAAAGGTTGATTTTTGCTCACTGAGACAACAATCCTTTCTACATAAATAAAAGGTCACCCTCGGCTTAAGCTGCGACACGCCGACTTCCTGCTGTGATTATAATATAAAGTACCAATGAGAAAGAAGGGTGGATTTCAAAGCCTTATTTCCTAATGTGACGATGGTCCACATTCACAGTCTGAACCCCACTTTAACCTAATTCAAAAGCCCCCTTTTCAAGTGCTGAACGACATCTCTATGTTGTATTGAATTAATGAGGCCAGATCCTCGACGGTCTTCTTCACCCAGCCAAAGCACTCGGTCATGTGTTAACACATCCTTCCTTCGAGCATCCATTACCCCTCAAATAACGACTACGGCTCTTTGCATTTTCCACCTCGACCTAGTGACAACTCATTTCTCTCCGTGAAACTGACCATGTCTATAATTCAACCCCTTTAGAGGTTCACTCAGCGAGAGAAAATGATGCCGCTACTTTGCAACCTGATTAGACGTCTGCCAGGCTAAAGGGGGGCAGCCGGACTCGGTAGCCGTCTTTATCATCTCGGGACTCTGACTGACTCATTGCACCGGTGGTCTTGATGAGAATGACCCCGGAGGGAAAATATCTTTATCAGCAAAAATTGTGCACCTGTTGGGAGACCTGAAAAACACTCCATCTTTTGGGCGATGTAAAGTGGTGTCCAGGCTCTTGATTTCTCCGAAGTGGAGTTCTATTTATACAAGAAAATGTGTTCTTGTGTGTGTGTGTGTGTGTGTGTGTGTGTGTGTGTGTGTGTGTGTGTGTGTGTGTGTGTGTGTGTGTGTGTGTGTGTGTGTGTGTGTGTGTGTGTGTGTGTGTGTGTGCGCCCCCGATTGTGATACATGTTGTAATCCAGCTCAATGGTTGTATTGTTCAACAGGAAACTGTAATCACATTGTTAAACAGCATCTGCGGAGATGCATTGCCCAATCGGGCGTCTGGAAGTACGGTATTGATGTTTTGGTGGACAAACAAAAGGCTATATTTGACCAACTAATACTGATTTTAAGCAACTTATTATGTGGAACAATTTTAGAATCAAATAAACACAAAAATAGATGACGCAGGATTTTGAAACCAAAATATAGATTCCCAACGCCGCGGGATGTTATTAAAAGTCTGCTACTCAATTTCATTTTAGTTATTTATTTTTTCCACTTCAACGTTTATGCTTTGACATCCCACAATTTACAATGTGCTGTGGACTGTTTGTGTTCCAGGCAACATTTTGGGTTCATCTGTAACTTTTCTACTCCGTCCAAACAACTGTCACAGGCAGAAGTCAAAAGAATAACACCATACACAGTTGGGATGTGAAAGCACTCAAGCTTGAGCTGCCCTATCTGGCCTATGCACATTTAACCATGAACCATGTTCGGATTGGAGGAATCACAATTAATGAACACCGTCATTCCTTGATTTTTGCAGACTATTAAAAGTCAACTTTGTGCTGTGTGCTGGCTCTGGCCTGTATGCTCTTAAATAGTGGCTAGTGATACTATGATTGGCTAGTGATTAGCCCATCATGTGACTAGCCAATTATAATTTGCGAAAACTCTGACGTTGCCAACGCCTTGTAGCAGGCCCTGGGTTGCCAACTCGAATTCTGATTGGTTATCGCAACATTTTCATCACCATAGATTTTTATGCTCCAGGGCCTGCAGAACTGATTGTGAAGGCGTTCGGGTAGATTTCTGACCCTGAAAATGTGAAATGTGATTGGTCAAATGCTTAAATACGAAAAAACACATGTGGATAGAAGCAGCACAAAAGCTGAAAGAAAAGCAATGAAAGGAAGCTGAAAGACAATTTGGAATTATTTAATAATAATTCATGGACAAAATATAATTCACATTCGTCTGTGATTCAGACATTTTTAGGCCAGCAGAAAAGGCCTTGCAGGCCCTGATGGCCCACCACTGTACTAGAGACATGGCAAGCAACTGTGCACACACTCACTTGCGTGCACACACACAGTCACACAAGCACACACATTTATGCACTCAGTGCTTTTAGATCTAGAATGAGTGTATAAGACCGGAGTGATTGGAATAGGCAGACTCAAAAGGTCTGACGATTATTTTTGACTCTACAGTGCATTTGCAATAACACTTCGGCAAGGCTTTCCTCTACCCAATTGAGTCAATCGAAACTGCATATGTGTGCGTGTTTCGTGGTCCTTTGATGGTCCTTTGATGGTCCTTTGGTCCATCACCACAGTATTGATGAGGGAAATTCCGAGCTGCGTCGCTCGGCGTTTTGCCATTTGCATGCTTCGGAGGCCCCCCTTGTTTAGCTTGGAAATGAGTCATCCACAATGCGATGCAACACAGCAGAGCAGATTTGAATTATGGGGCAATGAACAAAGAGGTCACGGCAAGGCTGAGGGCATAAATCTCTCGGTCCCGTGTTACAAAACGGTCTCTTATCAATGGAGGAAACAAGAGTAAAAAAATACGGCATTGTTTGGAAATGCTGCAAATACTGACAATGTGGTGTGACTTGAGACAATGGATGTCCAATGGTTTTATATGCACTTAGATCATGTTTTATGGGTGCAGAAAAATGTCAATGAAGTGATATTGTGATGTGTGATCATCACACATAATCACTGAACTGATTTTTTGTATAGTTTGATACCCAACTCGAAAATGCTGCTGCAGTTCCATATGATGCAATTATACTATCGTTGATTACAAACTGGTTCGCATGCCTCTTGTGTATCCACCCAAATGCATCCTCTGATATTTTTCCTTCTTCAGCAAATAGTCCACAATCAGAGCCTGATGTAATATCATCCTCCCCAGGCTCCTCTTAAATTTCCTGCTTACTGGGCTTTTATTCTAACTGCATTACATTTATCTTCTTTCTCGCCGTACATCTGGTTCTTTTTAGTGTAAAACCCAGAAGCAAATGCAAACTTATGTGTACGTCATCTCATAGTAAATTTTAGAAAATAGCAATATATGCCTTTCATTTGCTAGTGGATGGTGGCAAAGCTGAGATGGAAATGGCCATGATGGTGTTTTCGTTCCCTGCCTTTTGAGAGGAAGAACACATGCCTGGAAGTATTGATCTGAAGCTTACTTGATTGGGCGAAGATAAGAATGAAGACCGGGCAGTCATGCTCGATGGAACAAAGATATTATCAGATGCAGTCATGATTGATGCTTTGACAATCATTTGTATTGTTTTGTTTTTGTCCCTCAAGATCCCTCCCGTACTTGTGTGAAGTGTAAATATAGAAACTTGTTGGGCCGAAGGTTAAACCCCCTTTGACGAGCTGATGAATAACTGAAGAGATCTGTGGTTAAATTGGTGTGCTTACTTTTAGCACACTTAGCAGCAGGTGATGTTAATAGAAGCACAGCGGTCTCGTTTCAGCTGAGGACAGGATGGTCATTTGAGATAAAAATCAAGCATGGTCCTTATCATGGGGCATACCAGCGCCGGTCACGTTGCCTCTGACGTATCTTATGCCTTGTGCAATACAATCATTTACTCCTCCCAAGTGTTTTGCGTAAAGTCTGATAGTGTCACACCAAGACGGATGAGAACCGCTGTGGCCTGCAGGCCTGCAGCACTGCCTCATATGGACCATGTGCATTCTAACCATGTGAGAAATTGCCTTTATGTTTATCCAGGGGAGTATTCACGGTCTGAGCCTCGTGATTGGCTTTTTGCTCAGCATTATGTATGATAGATGACACGGCATCCATCACACATTGTATCTAGAGGGCACTGGACCAGAGCAGGTGTTGTGAAATAGCCAATGATAAATTAGATTTGATATTTTAAAACAACCTTGATGTGCATAGTTTTTACAGTAAATGAAGTACTTGGCTAGCCGGATTTATCGAAACAGGAGGTCCGAACATCAGAGAGACTCTTCTTAAAATAAGATCCAAACAATGTCAAGGTATTGATTGTTAATTTCATGTCAATCATGTACACCGTGCAAAATGCCAAAACGTACTTTGATTCGACTTAAGTCGACATTTATATCTCGGTCTTTGAAAGGACATGGTAGCTTCTGGTGCTGCATTGAGTATGAATTCAGGGAAAATGAAATATGGGATTAGGATTCCAATTAGAGATTCACTGTGAATAATGTCTTGTCTCTTTGGTAAGTTAGAAGCATATTATTCTCCAAAAGCTGTACAAGTATTTTTTTTTTCCTCATGCCTTATGAATTCATAAATTCACGAAAAGGTTTGTTGCTATATCGTTATCTGTGTATAGTTTATTGGCACAGTCGGATTGATTTGAGTGTGTGTATGTGTGGGGAGGGGGTCGCATTCACTGAAAAGTCTCATTGTGTTGGAGCTGAGTGCAGTTGATTACAGTTCACTGACTCACAATCACTGGACAAATCAAGTCTTTTTAGTTTAATCACAGACCTCCCGCCCCTGCTCTTTCTCACTTTCACATATTTATGTGGGACACACGGACACATCTTTAATTTTACGCTTGGCTAGACCACATCTCCACATTACTCATCCATATTGCTTATTCTTAGCGTATCGGATCGCTTTGAGTCTCGGAGGGGGAAAGTTGTGGCATCACAGTAAATAGGACCACACCCATTTAAGGAATGCATACATTGGTAATTGACACCCCAAGTATTATTTTAATGCCTCGCGCCAATCCATTGTCGAAAACATAATTACAGTATAAAGAGCGACATATGTGAAACAGTCACTCGAGTATATTATTTGTGTTTTAAAGTACCGTACTTTCTGCATTATAAGGTGTACCTAAAATATTTTTTTTTTTTAAAGGTGACCATGGGCCTCATAATCCTTATGTATGGAAAACATTTAAAAATATGTCATTCATTGAAGGTGTCCCTTATTATGCGGTGCAGGTTTTGTTGAAGGTGCGCCTTATATTCCAGAAAATATGGGAATCTTACTTAAGATTGTTGCCATTTAAGAGTGAAAAATCACAGCGTAGTCACTTGAACCAAGGTTCCATAACATTTTTTTCTCCTGATAAATAAAAACAGTTTGTTTTGTCCCCCCCCTTCTACCCACGCACACTTGCTGTCTGGCCAGTAATCGAAGAACATGTTCAACCCTATGACTTGTTTACTTTTTCTAGACCGCAGGAATTTGACCTTTGGGAAAGCAAATGGGACCAATGGGAAAATTGAGACGATGTATCATCCTCACATTGGTTTGATTAAAGAAACTGACCTTTAGATTTCTTATTGAGAAACTCTGGAGAAATGTATGTTTTAATCTTTCTTTCTACAGTAAGTGTACATGAATGTTAAGGTTAGGGCAAGGTTGCTGTTATGGAAAAAATAAATTGTTTTTAAAGTTGAGCTATATTGACCACAAGTGTGCGGTGGCAAACAGACGGTCTGTAAACCCATCTGCCATGCGATGGGCACAGATAGAGGACAAACCATGTCCTCCATTGGCAGTCAGTGTTGGTCATGTAGATGACAAAAAGTTGGGAAACAGTGGCAAGCATTTGGATTTCTTTTTTTTTATATAATTTGAACAAATAAATGCTTTGTTTCCCTTTTGAGAGCGAATCATGCGAGTTTATGTATGCATGAAGTTTTGCAATAGCTGAAGCTTTAATATAGTCATTTGAGACCCCCCTCCCATCATGCAAATGAAGCCTAATGAAAAATCTCATTTCATGCCTTGTACCAACCTGTTTCTTTCACAGCTACGCATTTAGATCAGTTTTTTTTTGCACCTCTGTTCCTCCGTTCGTCATTCATTGATCCCAGCATTGTTGACCAGCTCAGTGTGAATAATGCATTCTGTGTTCTGAGACAAGGCAGACAGGAATTAAGATGCTGCATGGGTGGGTGCTGAGGGAGGAAGGAGTTTGGGGAGGGGGTGTGGGGCTTCACGCCTTCCTTATTTCTTTTGCTGATCTGTTGCTCCAGGCAATTTATCCAACATCAAGTTCATGCGCACAAACATGGCGCATGCAGTACATGTATACTCCGGAGTACGTGTGCATTTGCACAAACGCGGTGCAAACAAAGGCATCCTTTGTTGCAATCTCTGGCCACTCAACCATAAAGGTATTGCTCATGGCCTCTTGTACTGCCTAATAGACACAATTACTGCACAGCCCCGCTGCAACACTCCGTGGAGGTCGTGGCCGTGGATATTCATGTGAGTGCTCCAGTCTGTTAATGGTGAGAGATCAGCATTTGCATTTGTCCATTAAAATTATTTTTGCGAGAAACAGGACGACATATTGTCATGGCAGAAAATCACATTGTTATCACTCAATATGCAGTCCTGATACACCGGCAAATGATACAGTTGCTGTTGGAAGTATGTGCCGTTATGCAGTAAGTAATCTTAGTAAGTGAATCTTGGTTTTTGCCTGCTTTTTGGATGATCATTGAAAACGTGTCTTAACTCTCTCACTGACATTCACAAATGTATTCTGGAATTGAAAATATGACGTAGAGCGCCATTCCCGAATTCGTTCGGGTTTTGTTTTGTCTTGTTTGGGTGCCGATAAAGCGTTGGCCAATGTTTTCCCTTCCACAAGAGGGCAGCATTTCCATTTTTCCACGTTAGCGCTTTTTCCAGATTCAGCTGTTGTTAAAGCACTATATAAACCCATATGTATGTTTTGCACTGTATTTTGGACAGCCAACCTCATTTCAAGCTCATATAACTCCATACCCATATAATTTAGGAATTACCTTTTTTCTGATTAAAGAAGAGAATCTAAGCTTTCTTGCGCTGCATTTAATGTTTATGTAGTCCTAAAACTCAATATTCTGTGGGTCCTGGAATTCAAATGACAATGACAAAAAACCCTGGCACTGGAGTGGACACATTTTTGCATTTGTCTGGCAGTGAATGAGTTAATTGACTTGCCGTCTGTTGAATGATGGTTTGAGAAGGTCGATTGACAAAAAAAGTAATGACTGAGGAAGTGAGGAACTGCTGAAGCAAGTCTGATTAGTGCACATTTCAAAAAATGGGCGGGTATATGCAGTATTAAATTGCAATGAATTATGTTTTCTCCAAATTTCATCAATTCAAACAAACATTTCCAAAGATTAATTGTGCAAACCTCATTTCCAGTGAGGTTGGGAAGGGATATCATCTATCCATCTATCCATTTTTTAATCTGCTCATCCTCACAAGAGTTGTGGGGCATGTTTTAGTTTATCCCAGCTGCCTTCAGGCAGCAGGCGGGGCACACCCTGAACTGGTTTTCAGCCAATAGCACGGCACACAAGTACCATCAGCGCTCTCTATCACACCTGGGGACAATTTAGAGTGTTCCCTTAACCTATCACGCATGTCTTTTTGAATGTGTGCGTAAACCAGAGTACTTGGATAAAACCCACACAGACACTGGGAGAACATGCAGAACTCCATGCAGAAAGGCCGTAATCAAAATTTGCACCTCTGCACTGTTCAGCCATCGTGCTAACTGGTCAACCACCATGCTACCTCGAGGGATTTTGTGTGAAATGTGAATAAAAACACAATGCATCCACCCATCCATTATCTGAACCACATTATCACCACAAGACTTACGAGCGTGCTGGAGCCTATCCCAGCTGACTTTAGGCAGTAGGCGGGGTACATCCTGCATGAGTGACTCTGAAATCCTTTAAAGCACAGGTGTCAAAATGAAGGCCCGGGGGGCAAATCTGGCCCATCACGTCATGTTTTTCGGCCCGCGAAAGCAAATCAAACTTGTGAAATTCCATGATGCTTGCTAAAATCCTAACCAAAATTTCATATTTTTGTAATGTAAACCACAATAACAGTCATTATTCTTGACTTCAGATTTGAAAACTAGTTATTCATTAATTTGTTGTGTGCTCTACATGTAATATGGGGAGGGGATTAAACATTCTAATGGCTTCCCCAAATTCATAACAGCTCTCGAGAGGAAACCATGAGAGGATACGAGAGGAAACCAATGTGACCTGCGGCAAAAAATGACTTTGACACCGCTGCTTTAAAGCAAACATTTCCTTAAACACACTGCTAGAAAAAGACATTTAATGCTTCTTGTTTCTCTGCAAAATAATATATACTGTATTTATTTAAGAACAATGTGCAAAATGTTCTACCTAAAAAAAAACTCAAAGAGTGGGTGCTTGTTATAAATGAGGCCTGGGGAAAAAATGCATAGTTAATGCTTTATAACTTCCAGGAGGGGCAGCATTTCCATGGCTATTCTCGCCCTTCAGTTTCGATTCTAGGACAGCCCCGGATAACACGCATTCCTTTTTTTTTTTTATTATTGATTACCATTTCTTTAGCTACGCTTCATTTCCTTTCCTCGTCTCGCCCACACTGAAACATGAGTTAAGCATTGCTGTTTTGCACACTTACCAATATCTAGAGTTCCGATTCAGTTTTTACATTGTCATTCAGTGTTTACATGCTTGGTCTGATCCGAGAAAAAGAGAAAGACAATTTTATATAGATTTTTAATTTAAAATTAGGGGTGCGCGTTATACAACTGTGCGCGTTATACTCGAATAAATACGGTCCATGTTAAGTCTCACGATTTCACAATACTCACTTTATAAAGCAACTATTGACACAATACAGACATTTGTAAGGTGAAACAAAAGAAAAGGTAAAAAACAAAATACATTTTTATACTAATTGAATGTATAAATACACAATGAAATCATTTTGTGTTTTCTTTACTTTTAATTTACACTTTTGTAATGCTCACATTATTTTGACACGCACCGCAAAGTCGCGAGTACGAAAATCTCCCGATCTATGATTTCTGAAACTTAACATGTATGATAATATTAAGTCAATTTAGATTTGCATAACTTCACATTCTTAAAATGCTGAGACAGGCATTTGTTTAAATTTATGTTATACTACCTTCCTTCAGAGATGCCATGGCGTTGCCTCCAAATCAGAGCTTCAAAGCAGACCCTAATAGTGCAATCAGATTCCTCTCTGAGGTTTCTACGATTGCTATGATAGATAGTCTGCGGTGTAGAGTATCGTCAAACAATTTATTTTTGAATTCTGGCTCAACATCAACATTTGTACCAAACACAATTCCTGAATTGCAATTCCTCATCTTTGTGTGTCAGTTTGGCATGCAACGCTGGGCAAAAAAAAATGTAGCGCGACAAAGCCAAGGCCAAAAGGAAAGGTGCTTATTCCGCTGCTCCATCGGTCGTTGCACTAAACAACAACGTGAGCGCACATTGCATCTTTCCATTTAAGACATAGTCACTTTGAGGTTGACCTTGGCGAGATGAGTATACATAAGTTTAACCATCTAGGCTGAGCAGCAGAGCGGAACTCGCCTTGAACAAATGGGATACACATTGTGATGGAAAACAGTGACACAGAGTGATTTTATTCACACAAGCACCCATTTATTTTGTTCGAACTCAAGTTCATTTCCCACCCGGTGCAATTCAGAATGGTCAGACGTGTACGCAAACTGCCGCGGACCAAATCAACGCAGTTAAATTGCAAGAGGTGTTCTCGGTCCACCGTGAAGTGACTTTGCCATGTGCTATAAAAGCCATCTGACCTGTCAGCTACAGCCTGCATGTAAGTTAATCCATTTTCCGCTGTAATGCCTTGGTAGCCATTTCCTCTTTACATTGTGTGATGCAGTATGCAGCCATAAGTGCAGTAAAATTGGCGATGGCATCGACACCAAGTGAGGCGTTGTGATCGCCTCAACACTTCAGATGGCATAAAAAATCTAATCTGATTACACCATTGCTTTAATGGATGCATATTTGGTTGAGCATATCTATGTTTGCTACGTTGTTTTCATTTGAAGGTGTGATCGTAACACATTCCGGTCCTGAAGATTTTTTTAGCACCGGAATAACTGTAATGTTTTTTGAGTCATGCTTTTTAAGTGCAATCAGCAATTTAGTTGGCGCATTGTACCCTGCTATCTTGTTCGCATTTACCAGCAAACCTCCGTTTCGCTCCTGTTTGTGTTTCTTTCTTTTGACTAACCAGAAAAATGGACCCTGGTGTTTGAGAAATTGCCCACATTTTAACTCAGTTGTCATGGCAAAAGATAAAGCATCAGTTTAGCGATAGCACCATTACGCCATCCTGGACATTTGATACATGTCACTCAAGGAGTGTTCCTATATGGCAAGAAACACAGGCTCACAAGGACCTTGTGCACACACATCGCCGCAACCCCTAAACAAGCAATTGGGAGTGAAAATGGCCTCTTGGTTCTTGTCTTTGAGTGGCTTATGCCTATTCAAACAATCTGGAGTGGGCCATTATTCTCGCAGTGCACACCATATTCACTTCACATTACGACTTTCTGTCTCTGTTGTGAAAAATGACTTGATCTTAACTTCAGTGAGCTCCAATAACCTCCACTGCCTCCCTCTATCTCTTTGCTTTATCGTTGTTCTCTCTCTCTCTCGCTTTGTGTGTCTCTGCAGGACTTGGATGTCCAGCTGCCAGTGAGATGTGATTCCCCGGCTATTCATATCACTTTGACAAAGCAAAGTGCGCTATAACAGGTAGGAATATGACAGTAGGTTGTCTGAAGAGTGTAATGGGAAATCATAAGGAAGTCTAAGCGCCGCTTTATGGACTAATTACTGTAGCAGCAGAGTGATCATTGGACGAAGCCCTAACAATTGCTAACAGGACTTACCGCAGCATCACAACAGCCATGTCCCATTGAAAAAGCTTTTTTTAATGAGCCACTGGGGTTTAGTTAAGTTATATTATTTTGTCATTCATTCAAAGAGAATTATTGTTATTCTGTTATTTTTTTCACATGGACAGAAACAAACAAACAAAAAAGAAAGCTTTGGCTAATTGTTGTGCCATTCTATTGTGTTCAAAATTCCACAAAATCATTGTATGGCTAATGACACACTATGCTCGGTAGGATTATTTAAAATGTCATCAATATTAAAATAGCTTTTTCAAGTGGTCCAACAAACCTTCACCACCCAAAAACATTGATTAACTGTTGGCTAAATCAACAAATCTGAATGTTTTGAAATCCTTTCAACGCATGTCTTCTGTTTAGCATAAAGGCTGTTTTCATTGAGTTTTGCAAAAGTGTGTAGGACTGAAAAGATTTTGGAGTTTATAAAATGGTTCTAGTCATATACTTTAAAGTAAATTACCCATTGTGATATTGAAATATCGAAACAAATAAAACACTTCCAACACTTGTAATTTTAGCAAACTATGACAAAAATATTTTAATAAAGATGTTAATTTGAGTCACAGAAGCATCTCAAATTAATTTTTTTCATCATTCATCCTGAGAGCAGGGTCAAAGAGTCACTGCTGTAAAAAGTAACAAATAGGCATTTATGCTCAATGAAGATTTGATTGAATTTGAATGTTTACACCACCACTTCAACAACATTGAAATTGAGGTTCCCATACATTGTCTAATTTTATCCATGGAAATAATGCAAAATCTCATTCTTTGTGACAGCGGGCTGAACACAGTCCATCCATTGTCATATTTAACTCCATCGAGAAGATGACTCACAATACAGGCTAAGGGCATTTTACAAAAATATACCCACGCACCTGGTGTGCTTTTTTTGTTTTTTTTTTGGAAAAGCAACTGGAAATGCATGATGATATTTTTTAAGGACCTAAATTTGACCCATTGTTCTCTCTGGGGATCTCTGGGCTCCATCTGTGCCAGAAAGTGCACTAATTGGCCCGACAAATGTGCCCCCTCAGACTGGTAATGCAATGAGATGTGACAGTGTGATGTGGGAGTCCACAAAATAGCATGCATTGTGCAGAGAGTGTTACATACAATTGAACGGTCTGCATTTTCCATGTTGCCACTTGGAAATGATAATTGCTTCGACCTCACCATCGAGTCATTGCAACTTTTGCTAAATAAACAAGTAAAATAAGAACAGATCAAGTTGAGGAAATCCAACAAACAAAACAGCACAGAAGCTGCACCATGTGGAGCACACACAGCCAGGCAATAAATTTTCATTAGTTGTTAAGTTTTTTAGAAGTAACTCGGTCTATATCATAATTGGTGACAGATGTTTGAGGCACTTGTTTGCAGATGTTGTTATGATGGGTTTGAAATTACCACATCTCAAGTGCAGGCCACATTCTAAATATGACCACATGGCGGGAACGGAAGCATCGTTGCGTTGCATTCACATGTCCACATTGGCCCAGTGCAAATGTTACAAAACACAAAGGAGCTTCGCTCTCGGTTTCATTTCAGTCAGCCCGTTGGGGCTTGATGGCGTCAAGAGGACTTAAAGCGCAAAAGCGGGCCTTCATCTGTCCATGAAGCCACTCAGTGCAACTTATTTACAGTGCATTTACAAGCTGAGCTAGGCCTGTAAAATGTCGGATTTATGAGCGTCTTTTTAATTAGAAATACTGTCTTCTAGAGTCGGCCTGATGAATTGTACATTCAATTTATTGACGGTGGGAGAGGACGCAGCTCTTGGGTATCGGCAGGAAGCCTTAACGTCCTTATTAACATGTTTTTGTACTAAAAGGAGAAATATGTCGCATCTTTGATAAATTAAAAAATATATATCACCCAAAAGTTAATTTTATTTAGTCGTTTTTTTTTTTTGTTCAAGGTCACTAGAGTTCTTGCAACTCAAAACAGGTTTCACAAGTTGTCACATTATAAAAGATGAACGCATCTCATTTTCCAAGTTGTAATTCGATTTTTGAAAGATGTTTTTAATTTTTACAACAGAATAACATGATTTACACTGCCAAAATGATTCAGTAGGGACACTTGCACAATTTATTTTCAGACAGGGGAATGAAAACAAAGATTATGTGTGCCGCTATCTATATCTGCCTCTCAAATGTAGCTAAACAAGTCAAGGAAAATCTTCAGAGTACAAGTAACATCGTTAATATTCTTAAAGTGGTATTTCTATCAATGTCATTCAAAACCAAACCATATTTGTAAAAAATATTTCATTGTGGCTTATGATGCTAGTGTACCTTATACTTTGTATACATGTGGGTATGTGTTGGCATATGCCTTAATGAACTTCCCGTCACCCCTAATGTTTCCCTTCCTGGCTCTCACATGAATCGGAATGCTTCTTTTGAAATCTAATTCCGTGGTACAAATGCTTCATTTCACCAAAACAATGAAGCACAGAAAGAACAACAGGAAAAGGGACATATCACTCGTCATGTTGGGATGTGAGGCAGGGCATGTGCTTCCCGTAGGGCATGCACAGTTGCAAAAAAAATCATTTGATACATTCACAGTCACAGCCCACATTTAAACACTTATCAGTTTTATCCAGTTAAATAATTTATGCGACTATGATTGATTGTGCATCTTAAAAGAAAGATGGTCATTTTTTTAGAATAGTCACATAATACCCGCTCTCAAAAGCCACAAAATAATGAACTCACAAAAGAAAAAAGAAATACATGAATGAATGAATGAATGAATGAATGAATGAATGAATGAATAAGTAAATAAATAAATACAGAAAGAAAGGGATAGATAGATAGATAGATAGATAGATAGATAGATAGATAGATAGATAGATAGATAGATAGATAGATAGATAGATAGATCGATAGATAGATAGATAAACAAAGATAAAAAAAACACACATAAAAACGCAAAAAAAAAAAATACAGAAATAAAAAATAAGAGGAACAAATAAAATATTAATAAACGGTTGCATTTACATTTTTAGTGTGGCCCTGAGCATTTGTACAAAAATGGGCCCCAACCATTCATCATACATTCTGCTATGAACAGATCATCTTCAGTATTGGACTGAGACTGTCCACCAGGAATCAATTAACATTTTTTATGACTGTGGCTTGCCGTGGTGCTCTACTTTGTACTTATAACGCTTTCTAATTACCTGGGTGAGTCCGTTGTATATTAGCATTTGTACGCTATTATAATTCAAGGGCCAGCGCTATCAGCCCTTACAACCATTTTACTGATTCTCGCTCAAACACGTGTAAATGTTTTTTTGGCTCTTCCTCCATCAGTCTCCATTAATACAAGCTTATTGTTCAACAATATGACCTTTGTCTTGAGTGGAGAGGCCTTTGTCCTGAAACAATCGGGTCCATATTGGAAACCGTGCCAGTCAATGCTGTCCTTCCAGCTGCTGGAGGAATGGTACAGATTGCGTGGGGTCCAAGTTGAAGGCTTGGAGGAAAGGACTTGTGGAGTGTGTGTGTGTCCGTGTATGTGTGTGTGTGTTGTGGGGCTGTATTGTTTGTTTCTGTAAGATGCAAGCCTGCTCTCAAGAATCACCAGATGGGCTAGCACAATTAAAATCAGGCATCTTCCCTCGTGTGCACATATGTGCTAACGCACGCGCGCATGCACGCATTCGGATATGCGCACAAACAAACTAAGGGCACAGGACACAAAGCAGATGTCTCCGAAAGACGAAACCTGATAGACACTGTAATGCGGTGGAAAGTTAGAAGCGAGTGTACCAGGCAAAACAGGAGTCAATCAGTCAGTCAATCAATAGATGCTTGTCTTTCTCTCTATCCACAACTAGCAAGCAATTCTTATGATTGATTTGGTTTTTTGTGGAACCACCAGTCAACCACAAGGTCAAAGGATTCAGAATTCAACACAGGGGTTGCAGCTGCCGCTATCAGATACGAAAGCAACAAACAAGGTTTATTTGGCATTTTCTTTGTATTTTTTACCACTGAACGGGCTTATGGTTGCTAATATTTCCATGAAGGAATGGATGACATACAGTGCCTTATTTCCTTTAAGAGAATCAGAATTGTCTTTATTGGCCGAGCATGTTATATAAGTTACATCTCACGATTCCCAGTTTCCCCCAAACATTTTTTTGACACTCTCATTTTTCACTGTTTTGTAACAATACCATTCACCCCGATTTGGAAAGTGACTGAACTACGAATAGCCTCAATCACTGTCATTTTCTGCGCTGGTGATGATCTGGGCTGAAGAATTCTGGACTAGTTGAAGTTTGTGAAGATGTTTCTCAGAGAAAAAAAGGAGAAGTGAATTGCAATAGTCAATCCGGGAGGTGACAAGACTATGAACAAGGATAGCAGTGGTGTGAGGGGTGAGAGACGGGCGAAGACGACTGATATTGCGTAGGTGGAAGTATGCAGATCGTTATTTATATGGGAGTGGAAAGAGAGTGTGCTGTCAAGGATGACACCCAGGCTCTTGACCTGATGGGAGGGAGAAACGGTCGAATTGTCAATAGTGAGAGAGAAACTGTTATCTTTACATAAGGTGGATTTGGTACCAACAAGGAGAATTTCAGTTTTTTCGCTGTTAAGTTTAAGGAAGTTGTGGGTAAACCAGAATTTAATTTCAGAGGGGCAGAGTGAAAGGGAAGAAGGTGGAAGAGAGGCGTCTGGTTTGCTGGAGAGATAGTTAGGATAGGATAGGAGAGATAGAGAGGGTGTCATTCTCAAAGCAATGAAAGTGTATACCAAATGTAATTTCTAGTGTGGCTATGAGCATAGTGCTGTGTACAAAAAAATGGACCCCTCCTCAATAAAGAAGAGGGGTCCCATGACAGAGCCTTGGGGGACACCATAAGATACGGGAGAGGACTGTGAAGTGAATGAGTTAATTTGGATGAACTGAGAGTGGCCAGAGAGATGAGTGGAACCAGCGTAGGGGCGTGTCGGTGATCCCGATGGAGGAAAGTCTGTCAAGGAGGATGGGGTGACGAGACATGACAAGATAAGATTATTTCTAGTTCCTTATTTCCTGCAGGAAAAAAAAACAATCACGCCACATCACCTCAATAATAGGCAGTAAAGAAATGGCTGATAAATCAGTGATGAGAACTTGTTTGATCAACTTCTGTTTGCGAACTATGCCGCATTGTCAACAACGTTACTACAGTATTGGCTGTTCTGTAATCTAACAGACTTGGCATCTGAGTTTCCCATCTCCCCAAATCCCCTTTGGATTTGTATTGACTTGCAGTCACATATCAGCTCACAGGAAATGAGCTTGGGACTGAAAGGTCATGCTTTGGTATCCGACTACTACAGTGGCTGTGAAAATCTTGGCCCTTGAAATCCCTCAACAACTACCATCAGGGCTTTGACCTCTCAGCACTTAACCTTTAGTTGTTCCAGCTGAACATCTTGGTGGTCAGCAGTGCGAGGGCTTTTCTGAGCAGTGCCCAGGTGCGATTGTGTTCAATGTGCAAAAGCTATCCAACCTTTTCCTTCCTCTTGAGCTACCCCCTACGCCCCCACCCTCGCCCGTAGCCATTCATGCAACAGTTCTTTTCTTTTTTTCTGTTGGTCAATGAGCCGGCTTAAATAGGACTCGTGACTTGGCAGCATGCAATCATGCTCTTTTAGCTTTTGAATCCACCCTTAAAAGAACAATAACTAAGAACCTCTTTGTATTTCTGTTTAATTGTTTCATTGTTTTGCAGCTGAAACAAACAATGGCCTCAGAGTGGTTTACTCTTAACAGAATTAGTATGGAGGACTATGCACCATGGAACATCATTAGAATGTGTTCCAATGTTGAGCAGCATTATAATGTAAAGGAGCTCTAAAACCAAAGAATGTTTATTTATTTAGTTTTTTATATTATCCAAAGCCCCGAAAAAAAAAACACACACACACACACACACACACACACACACACACACACACACACACACACACACACACACACACACACACACACACACACACGCACACACACACAGACCACTCCCTCCACCCATCCCCTCAATCCCCCCCAGAAAAAAAAGTTGTTGATACTTTAATACACACTTTCAAATGGAGCACCACTGCCAACTACCTTAGCGTATGTGAAATTACACATTATTTTATTACCGATAAAACAAAACATGTTCCCTGTATTCACATTTCAAGGACCCTACCATTTAGAACCAAAAACAAAACAAACAAAAAAACTAATTAAAAAAATATTGGACGAATCAAACATTTTTGAACTGTGTGTGAGTGTATGTCAGTTGCAATTAAATACAAGTATGTGGTAAAAATCACATTGATTCAAAAGAATCATGACAAATAATTGGCTAACTACCTAACTATATAATGACCTAACTAGCTAATTTGGTAACTAGCTAATTTACTAACGAACTAACTCACTAAATAACTAACTAACTAGCTATCTATCTAATTGCAACCGAAATATACACATACACAGTTCAAAACTGTTAAGTTGCTAGCTAACTAGCTAACTAACTAACTAGCTAAATAATACATGAATGAACACATAAACTGTATTATTCATTTCTCCACTGTGAGACTAATAAAGGTTAATCTAATGTAATCTAATTTTGTGACAGATTTGTTCCTCTCTTAACACACTTTCAGAAATCGTCAATTTTAGACAATCAACAAATTAAAACAAGAACCGTATTTAATAACAGTCAGTGCCAGCCTGTGTTGATCCTCGTTTTGTTCATCGCGAATGGATGATCCTTGACTGCATCTTCTGATTATCCTGTTGACTGTGCCAAATATACCAGCCTGTCCCTCGTCGACCCTTAATTTTACTCTAAGGATCATGACGAGGGCCTAGTGTAGCACACACACCCACGTACACCCACACAACACACACACCCACACACACACAAACACATTTACAGGACTTCTGAACACGACTACAGTGCACTGTGACTTGAGTGTGAAACACAGTGCTCCATCACCAGCGTGTCCACAGACGCGTGTACGCGCGCACACTTGACAACAGGGAAATAGCCTTCAGAGATAGCTTTTGTCAACAAAGGCATCTATTTAGCATCACTGTATTCCTTGAAGCATATGCCATCTTATTTGTGAAGTGGCTGTGTCAAACAAAACAAACGATGCCGGTTTACCACGTTTCACTTGCTGTTCTCCTCCTTTTGCGTTGCTCCACTTTGAGCTCCGATGATCAATGGGTAAAGTCATATCCATTTTGAAGTTGAAGGAGGATCGTGAGTCGAGACTACAAAGTAACACCTACTATGAGCTCTAAAGTGGCTGCAAAAGTCAGGGTCTTTAGTTGATGTTTTGTGATAAAAATCTGGCGGCTATCCACTTGGCACAAGCCATGTCGGTGTGTGACTCCTATTTCAATCGAGTCTTCGAAAAATTGAATCTTTTCAGAACTTATTCTGACTGCCAATCAGTGTTGAAGGCCTTGAGCGACTTCCTGCATAATAGATGTGAGGAGCAAGGAATGAAAGTTTCATCACAAAATTCTTGCACAATTAAACATTGATAAACATCGTGTATACATACAGTTGCGCAGAAATTCTCTTTCATTTGGGCTGGAAGAGAAAAAAAAGTCGTGTCACCATCCAGTGAGCTCGACACTAACTTGTGGATGCTGGTACTGCATACAACCAACTTTTTCAGTGGGTCACAAAGGTGGAGATTCTTCATGCTTTATTTTTGGGCTGCTACGGCACTGGCCATATTTGCTGGCATAACATCATTTTGTCTAATGACAAGTTTGACAGTGACGAATGATTTGTATTTGCAAAAGATTTTACCGTAACTACAACTTAGTTGCAAAAAGCAGTGGCTGACAAAACATGGTAGTTACTTTGTATGAGTTTCAAAGAGAAAAAAATAGGAAGCAATAGATTTGAAGGTGGGAAGAGAATCGATGATACGAATGTTGGAAGGAAGTGAGTTCCATAGTTTGGGGGCAGAGCAGCTGAAACCTACGTCCCCCATCGTGCTGAGACAGGCAGGGGGGCACACAAAGGTGAAGGGAGGAAGAGGATCTGAGGGAACGAGAGGGAATAGACATTTGAAGAAGGTCAGATAAGTATGGGGGGGCAAGTTTTAAACTAGTAAACACACTAATACATACGAGTTAAGAGTTCAGGACCGGGCAGTCCATATTGTGAGCGTTGTGATTCACATCAGTCGTACACCTGTGCCATTGAATATAGACACGTTCGCAAGCCTCAATCGTCAAAGTGCGTAGTGGGTCGTAAGAGAGTGAGCTTTACAAAGCAAACAGTGTTGGTTAAGTTTGGAAATAAAAGTAAATACAATCAAAATGTATGTTTTTGCATTGAATTCGGGATATATGTTGTAAGATATTATTCAATGTTATTGTTGTTAATTTATCTTTCATTCTGACCTGGTGACCTGTATATGTGGGCTTTCTTTCCCAGTCCTTATTATAATTATTATTGCCAAAACCCATTTGAAGAGAAAATGAAAAGCAGCGAAAGGAAATCGGTGCCCCTAAGCGATATGAAAACACATTAACATGCATGCGTGTAAACTGTGATGTATTACACCTATAGCACAATACAAAGCATATAGTAACCATAAAATAATGAGAGATGCGCCTACAGAAGAGCCATCTCCCCCATCTGTTCCTTCAAATTACAGTATTTTCAATGTGGCTGCCCCTTTGCTGATTGGAATATATCCGCAGACGGGGAGATATGAGACTGCAATAGGATCCAGACCTCTCCCCGGCGTGATTTGAATATGAAATGATTCAATTATTGATTTCAGTTATTTGGGTCTTGCGCCCCGAGGTGATATTGTAGCCGCGCAATCACCGCGCTGACATTTAGCGTCCGTGTTTACCTTTACTGTCTCCGCTGATTGCTTCCAAATCGCTAGCCGTACGTCCTGGCGGAGCCCATTGTATCATCAGTTTTGCGCTATTTAGGGAAAAGTGATGGATGCAGCTTATCAAATATGCAGCGGTTTGTGCGGTCGGTGCAGAAAATAATAACGTGTCCTTGCCATTGCGAAGGGCTGATTGATACAGAAATGCAATCGAACAATCTTGAATATTACTGTCTAAAAAAATAAAAGTCCCGAAACGTATGTTTACTCGCATGGGAATACAATTTGAAAGCGCTCACCTTGACAGTGATGGAAACGTGAACCTCAATCCCGGGATATGCCCGCAAGCTGTGCTCTTAAGCTCAACCTCAGCTCTGCAGGGACAATAAATGCCTCAATTTTTACCCGATAATATTCCAGGTAAACATCTGAATAACTGCTGCTGCGTCGCCTCACTCCCTGTATTCTTTGAAGAAAATGGCTTCCTCGCTTTCCATTCATTTGCGTGGAGAGACGCGAAAATGTAATATCTGACAAACGAGTTTGCTGACAAATATTCCCAATATCGCTGCGGACATCTGTCATGAGACATTTTCCGCAGGCGGTTGCGCCGAGCTGCGCGGCTGTCACAATGATTCCAAAAGAGGTAGTTTTAATGTCACTCCACTAAATAGAAATATGTTTTGCTAGCACCCACTGGTGAATTTCTTACTTCTGAGTCAAGTCAACAATGTAGACAATGAAAGCAGTTCTCCTACGTGGATTCCTCCACATTTTTCATGCTGTTTTCTCAGCGATTAGACAATCCAATGTGAAGTGGATATTTTATATCAGCGTTGGTATTTGTGCATTATTGAATTATGAAGCGGGCCCAAGTCAGGAAAGGGCCTTTTTGAATGAATATTTCAATATCCTGATCTACCCAGTTCCTACCTGCTTTGAAATGCAAGTGGCCAGAATCTCTCAAGCAAAAATTATTTGATTTCCAAATTGAATCGGTGCAATCTGTATCTATGCTATTATAACTTAAAATCGCTGAAAATCACTTAAAATCGCTCGTTCACGGGAAATGGGAGAGCAATACATTTAAGGAGCCTGAGGATAGCAGGCATTTTTAATCTTCTTTGCGCCGCATCAGGCACAGCTGGAGTGAAGGGCACATAAGACAGAGGCGGTGAGCTGAATGACAAAAAAAGGGCATATAATATGCAGAGAGATAAATGTAAAGATAACACAGCGGGCGCATGATGAATATGGTTAGTCTGAATAGGCTCTTTTTAAATAGTATGCGTTTGTGTGCCTGTGGGGGTGTACAGGATCAATATTTTATTTTTCCTTTTCCGCACTAGAATAAGGTGTAATTGCACATATTCGACAGTAGGTGGCACGTTCATTGTCTGAGTGCAATGGGAAGATAAACAATAGCTTTATAAATATTTTTTGTTGGCTTTAACTCATACACTGCTAGATGATGTGCAAATATGTGTCCACTCCAGTGACAGTGTTTTTTGTCAATTTCACTGAAATTGCAGGACCCACAAAAGATTGAGTTTTAGGACTACATAAACATTCAATGCAGCGTAAGAAACGTTAGTCTCTTCTTCCATCAGAAAAAAAGTTTATGTTGAGATTATTTCGTTCTAAAGTTATCTGCAGTGAAAGCGGGGGCGGCTGTACAATAAGCATCTGCTGGCTGCCTCCTCGTGGGAGGGAAAAACATCCCCAGAGGTCTGACCGGACGGAGCTTGATCTGCATTCCCCTGCAAGAAAAACCAAAACCCGAACAAATTCTGTGAATGGTGCTCCACGTCATGCTTTTTCAATTCCTGAATATTCGGGAATGGCAATGAATGAGTTTTTAGGACTACAATGTGATGCCGAGATGGGGCTTACAACTACAGTAAAGTCTCGTTATATCGATATCGGATATATCGATAGTCCCGGTTATATCGATACTATTTCTATGCACGCACGGAGAAAATTACATGCAAACAGGGTCGGATATATCGATAGTCCCGGTTATATCGATATTTTTTCGGACTCCCTTGAATATCGATATAACGAGACTTTACTGTATTTCATAGACAAATTATGCTATTTATAGTCATTGTGGTGAGTTGGGGGGGGATGCAAAATATGTCCTTTTCCTTGAGGGCCGACTAATTGATTTGTTTTCCTTTGTCCTCTCATAATTTTGGTAGGTTCTAATTATCCATTGAACTTATTTGAAAAATGTCACAAAGTTGCACATCAACAAGCTTAGGGAAAATAATACTCCAACATTAATTAAGGCTAACCTTTCCCCATTTCCAACCTTCCATTTTTATATTCCGCTTGACCTCATTTGCAGTCTCTCATTGGTAAACATCTTTTCCCAATTTTTTAAATAACATCCATTTTATTACTTTATTTTGCTATGGTGTCAATTCCCAGCTCTTCAGAAGGATCATAATTATGAAAAGAAATGATTGGAAATAAGGGTGGCAACAAAAAATGCTAAAAAAAAATAATAATAATACATTTAATTTCAAGCGCCTTTCAAAACACACCCAAGGACACTTTACAATAAAAACAATAAAAAAAAGCACACAACAATAAAACTATAAGTAAAATGATAAATAATAAAATAGCAGATTGAACTAGACATTGAAAGCAATTTTAAACAGATGGGTTTTGAGGTGGGACGTGAAAATAGGGAGGGAGTCAATATTACGGATGTTGAGTGTAAGTGAATTCCAGAGTTTGGGAGTAGAGTGGTTGAAAGCTCTGCATCCCATCGTGCTGAGACGGGTAGAACAAGACGACCAAAAGTCTTGCTTGACTTTTGCTTGGGATTTAAATCTAGGCCATGCGCGTCATTTCCTGCCTTGTTCGTCTGCCTCCACTTCAGTGCGACATCACTCACTGCTGAGGTGGCTGTTCTCCCGACTGTACAGGACAACCCCCCTCCACCCCACACACACACATCCACACTCGCACAAACTTTATTTCGGCGTGCCTGTGGCTTTAAGGCAGAACTTTGATGGATACGCTGTGACAGGACTGGGTTCGGAGCCCAGCGACAGAGGGAGAGAAGGGAACGAGCGAGTGTGTGACAAAGAATACAGATGAATCAAAGAGAAGAAACCAATGGCTGTGGCATTGGAATCAACCTCACTGTGTCTCAAGTTGACATAATTGATTGTATCAGAGGCAGTTTTGTAAGCCATTAACTCTCCCCTAACGCGCACAAAGGAATGCGTGTGGCAAATGCGGAAGAATTGAACAATCTTATTTTTACCCGAGCAATGGAGGGATTTTCTCCATGTTTTCTAAGGGAAAGACTCACAGACTACATCTTGATGACATGTCAGTCCCAACACAGAAACATTTTCGAGCACTTATCTGAACATCAGAAATGACAAACCAAACACTTAACTCATTCACTGCCAGACATGCAAAAATGTGGCCACTCCAGTGCCAGGGTTTTTGTCATTGTTACCAGAATTCCAGGACCCACAGTTTTAGGACTACATAATCATTTAATGCAGCGTAAAAAAAAACTTAGACTCCCTTCTTTCACAGAAAAAAAGAGTTAATTCCTAAATGATATGTGTCTGGAGTTATATGAGATTGAAATGAGGGCGGCTGTCCAAAATACAATGCAAATACATACATATTGGTTTATATATCACTTTAACAACAGCTGAAGCTGGAACAGTGTGCTAACGTGAAAAACAGGAAAATGCTGCCCCCTTGTTGAAGGGAAAAAACATGGCCAGCACTTAATCGGCATCCAAACATGAAAAAACAAAAATTGGGAATGGCGCTCTACGTTATATTTTCAATTCCCGAATAAATTCGTGAATCACAGTATTTGACTTCATTAGTCTCATTGAAATGTTATAATCTAAAATGTGTTTGAACAGCTAAAATGAGCTCATTTTCCACACATTCATCAAAATAATTAAAAAAATACTGTATGTGTTTCTGCTGAGATATTTTTCACCACAATAGACTTTTAGTGAGTCTTTGATGCTCACTATTAACACCAGTATTATTTAAAAAATATTAAATCAATATTGGCTTGCTTTTTACAGAAACTGATCTTTATGACTAAACATGTGTACCATAATTCAAATACAGTAAAGTCTCGTTATATCGATATCGGATATATCGATAGTCCCGGTTATATCGATACTATTTCTATGCACGCACGGAGAAAATTACATGCAAACAGGGTCGGATATATCGATAGTCCCGTTTATATCGATATTTTTTCGGACTCCCTTGAATATCGATATAACGAGACTTTACACACACAATGCACGTTCTGGAAAAGTCCATCCCTGGGAGCCAACTGAACATGACCTGCGAGTGGAGATCTTCTTGCATTTCATTTAAAAATTTATTTTGAGGGTACCAATTACCTGGATCTAGATGCTACAGAGGATTTATTTTTCAATCCAACATCTGTACTTCTTTGATGGTGATGGACGTTTCACTCCTAATCTGAAGAGCTTTGTCAGCGAACTAAAGTTGTGTATAACATTGTGAAAAATGGACTAAACTTGAACTCTAAAAAGCAAGAAAAACAGTATTGGGGATATTTCTTATTTTATTAAAAACACAAATACCAATGATATGTAACATTTCCAGAGTTTGGTAATGATATGCCACATCTAATGCAATCAGTTAAAACAGCAGAATCAATAAATCTGTCTTTAAAACAACCGGTTCAATATGGATTGATTACTTACTAGCGGTCTTATTTTTTTCCATCAAATGCTCCTCAGGTGTTACCTTGTAAATTTGTGTCTAATTATGGGAGGGTCCAGAAATGCAATTGGTTGATTCAGATCGCTTTTGGCACTCCCTCCCCCACCAACTGCATCCATCCGAACAACCTCTTTCCCTCTGTCACTGTTTTATCCGACACTTCCATCTCAATTTTCCTCAGCCTATTTCCTTCCCGACCTCTGTATCTCCTTCATCTCTCTCTCTCTCTCTCTCTCTCTCTCTCTCTCTCTCTCTCTCTCTCTCTCTCTCTCTTTCAGCAGCTCTCATATTCTTTATCTCAGTCCCTTATCCTCCTTGCTGCCTCCTTCCATGCCGTCTAGTCTCATGAGGGTAGCAGGGCGCGTGCAGTTGATTAGACGGGAGCATTAGAAAGTTCACATCGGATCAGAATGTAGTGTCTCGCCGCCAGGCAGTGAGGAATCCAAACGCCGGAGCATATAGACGAGGTCAGCGGCGGTGGATTTTCGGGGTGGTTTTGGGCGCATCGACTTTCTGGGCGCATCCTTGGAGCGTTTGAGGGCATCCATGCGGAAACGGCAGTGGTCCGCTCAAAGCCGAAGCTCTCCCAGAACCAATTTATTGACGGGCGTAGAATGTCTAACATGGAGGAAAAGGAGCCCTGAGCTTTGAAGTATTCTGGAGGGAGAAACTCATTTTTAAAGGGATATGTTTTTAATGAGGAATTGTCATTTCCTCCTAATTGATTCTGATTGCTGAGAGATCATGTTGCAAAAGTCAAAAAGCCAGATATAGACACACAAATCCATTAATGACTACTGATCAAATTACATTCTTAAAGAAGGTCTTATAAAGGTGTGCTTTTTGTTTGATATTGTTTGTTTTGGACCAATTTTACGAGACCCCATTTAAATCCTTGTAGTTTTTTATTATTTTTTTAATTGAACTTCTTTCATCTTAGAGAGCTGGCTAAAGTAAAACCTCCACTTTCTCATGAGAACTTGGAAACTGTAATGCATGCCTTTGTCACATCCGGGATTACTGTAATGCACTTTACTTTGGAGTCAACCGATCCTCCATTAAGCATTTCCAGTTGGTCCAGAATGCTGCTGCCTCCCTCTTGACTGGTAGTCATAAGAAGGAGAACATAACTCCTACTCTGGCATCCGTTTATTGGCTCCCTATACCTTTTAACATTATTTTTAAGATCCCATTATTTGTTTTTAAATATTCAAATGGCCTCACTCCACCTTCTGTATGCAACAACATCATCTTTGTGGTTTTTCTTTGCAATCAGCTCGTAGTGCAGTGTTTATATGATAGCATTTTGAATTGGATTGGATTGAATTTACCTTTATTATTCTCGCAGTGGAGAAATTAGAAAAACAAAATACATGATCTTGAAGTCAAAAGAACAAAACTAAACAATGAATTGTGTTAAAGCTTTGGTATCAATATGGTAATGTTTTAGTTCTGTTTGATAAAATTAGTACAGTTGCTTATCCCCACACAGTGGACACTGTGGTGACATTAATGATGGTACAAAGCAAATGTAAATACAATCCCAAAAAAACATTTAAATGTTGTTAGTAGCTTTCAAATACATTCTCATCTCTTGGCATTTACACAAGTATAAATATATATTCGATGAAAAGGTTTCTTCAGCCGTCATCTGTACTTCTTTGAAGGTGTCGGACGTTTCGCTTCTTATCCAAGATGCTTCCTCAGCGAACTAAAGTCTTACTGGTAGTTTAGGCCCTATATATATATATATATATATATCCCTTCTGTCCAGACATGGTGGTGCCGGACACTGCTATGATAGGGCCCTGCTCTCAGGTTGGGGGGAGCAGAGGACTACTCCCTGCAGCTCCACTGATAGCTTCTATTGTACTGACTGACGACTGGCCTGATTGCCCAATTGGCAATCAGGCCAGGTATCAGGCCAGTCGTCAGTCAGAACAATAGAAGCTAACAGACATAAATATATATTGTTTTCATGCTATTTGCAAGAAGCCACAAATGCTTCTCGAGCACAGTCAATTATGAGAAATAAAAAAAAACATGTCTGAAGCCATTTTCATCATAATAATCATAAAAATATGCTCCATCGTCAAATAAAAATGATTAAAACAAAAAATGATTTCAAAAATAAATATTGTGACGAGTCGAACATTGCCTCAGAGGACTTTAAATGGACCATAGAATGTCAGACTGATGTAGGGGTGACCTATTGCTCTCAGGCTACACAGTCTGCATTCTGCACTTTTTTTGCCTGGGAAGCAACACACAAAAGATTTACAACGCACACTGTATGGGATAAATTGCCAGCCAGGCCACTTGTCTTCAGGGCACCGTGACAATAGTGCACATTCCTACACTGAGGCAGACCCCCCCCCCTCACCCATCCAATCATTTGTGCCCGTGCCGTATTGTGGCATAGAAATCAACTTGTGGGTGTAGCCATGGAAGCGGCATCAGGCCTAGGTATACATCCAATTATCTTCAGTGACATTGGTTCACGTCAGATTTGTTGACATAATGGGAGGTGGGGGGGGGGGGGGGCTGCCGAAGAACCTATGAAAATGGTAATATTCCAAACGCCATCCAGAACCTGGATTAGATTGCCAGAGTCTTAACCATGATGATATGTTATATTTATTTTGAGGCTGGATTGGTGCAGTACAGTTCAGGTAACACTATTGTGTCATTTTGGACTTCTTGTGGCACAATTTGGAAAAGCATCGAGGCAGAGGAATAATAATAAAAAAATGATTTTTTTTTTTAGTACAATTTCTTTAGATATGCTTCATTTCCTTTCCACGCCTTGTCCTCACTATAACATGAGTTAAGTTAGGTGTTATAGATGCTGTTTTGCACAATGACCAATATCCACAGTTTTGATTCAGTGTTTACATTGCCCAAGAAAAGATTTTTATCACGATTCTTGGTCTGAGCCGAGAAAAAGTGAAACAGAATTTTATACCGATTTTTAATTGAAAATCATGGTTGCGCGTTATACATGTGTGCGCGTTATACTTGAAAAATACGGTAATTCTTTTGGAGGGGGCGTTTCCTTGAAAACAGCCGTCACATGCAGCGCGGATATGGATATATGTTGACGCTGTCAAGGCAAGGCATCCACATCATCGATAGCTGACAGGTGGTGCTGTCTGTGCGAGCCTCCAGTCACTCTCAGGGCCCCCCTCGCTGTTAATCATGATCTTCCGCTTCATCAGCAGAGGGCGATTGCAATGGAAGGGCAGTGGGGTGGGTGGTGGTGGTTAGGGGGTGTCCATTCAAAACCGCTCAAGGTGGTTCAACTGTGTGCCTGGTGTATTTACACAGTATCCACCCGATGCACTTTACTGTGCGTGCTTGTTTGCAAGTGCTTGTCTCTCTCATTACAGGCCATTACAGGAAATGCAAAGAATACCCACCCACCCTTCCTGAATTTTCTTTTTAGCTACCTGTGCGAGTCTGTGAGTCACTCTAATCAAATTTCTGCCTGTCTGCCATTCTGGTGCTGATGATAATGTGCTTCGCTGCCCTCTTACACTATGTCACCCATACAACCTCATTACGCACACACAGGAAGAGTCCGTGGTGGTTTAACCCACCCTAGCGCGCCAACTGGAGGTAATTTACCATAGCTTGGCAGACACATGCCATTTTACTGAACACAGCGCACGTCCCCCTGAGCTTTGCTCCGCTCAGACTTTTCACTCCAATGGAGCACAAAAGAGTGAGAGTCTTAAGAAAGATGAGAAGTGCAGGGAGAGCAATAAAAGAAGCGTTTGTTGTCAAGCGACCCCTTGCAGAGATGATGAGCACTACGATGCTAAAGTAAATACACCCGCAGACAATTATGCAAATAACTACAATTCAAATATTGAGAAAGTGTGTGATGGTCATCACAGACTGATGTTGAGGAAACATTGAAACAATTTTAACAATGTGTTTCGAAATGCAATTGTGGCATTGTGGTTTAGATCAATCATTGAATCTATCAATTGACTCATTCACTGCTAGACGATGTGCACAAATGTGTCCACGCCAATGCCAGGGTTTTTTGTCATAGTCACTCGAACTCCAGGACCCACAGAATATTCAGTTTTAGGAGTACATAAACATTAAATGCAGCATGAGGAACCTTATACTCTCTTCTTTCACCAGAAAAAAAGAGTTAATAATAATACATTACATTTTAAGCGCCTTTCAAAGCTCTCAAGGACACTTTACAGCCATAAACAAGCATAGGTACTATAATAAATAAAATACAATCACAAATAGAATACAATAAATAAAATACAGTTATAAATAGAAACAAGAGAAAGAGCTACATGGAAAATGTGATTTTCAAGAGGTGGATTTTAAGATGATTTTTGAAGGTGGGAAGAGAATCAATGTTACGAATGTTGGGAGGAAGTGACTTCCAGAGTTTGGGGGCAGAGCAGCTGAAAGCCCTGTCCCCCATCATGCTGAGACGGGCAGGGGGGAGCATACAGAGGTGGAGGGAGGAAGAGGATCTGAGGGAACGAGAGGGATTAGAAATTTGAAGAAGGTCAGATAGGTAAGGGGGGGGGGTGCAAGGTTATGGATAGCTTTAAATGTATAAAGAAGAATTTTAAAGATGATTCTATATCTGTTATGTTTTTATTTATTTATATTAAATCCTAAGTGATATGGGTCTGAAGTTATATGAGCTTGGAATGTGGGCGCCTGTCCAAAATACAATGCCATATTAGTTTATAGAGCGCTTTAACGACAGCTGAAGGTGGAAAGCGGTAACATGGAAAAAAAATGAAAATGCTCCCCCCTTGTGAAAGGGAAAAAAAACAAAGGTCTGGCCAGCGCTTTATCGACACCCAAGCAAGAAAAACCAAAACTCGAACTAATTTGGGAATGGTGCTCAACGTCATATTTTCAATTCCCGAATAAATTCGTGAATTTTCCCGAATATTCCCGAGTGAATGAGTTAACTCACTCAATTCACATTTTGTAAATAACCATATTGTTAGAATGGGTTATTTTTTTGGTTCCCTTGGCGTTCCTGAACTCATCTGTTTTCTGACATTGAGCTATGTTTTCTGGTTCGCTGAGTCCTGAGCAACTGTGAGGTCATTTTCGGTCAGGAAGTGGCAAAAACAGCTGCCCCCTGAGATGGACAAAGCTCATTTTCCACAGACGCAAAATTCATCAGAATTCCGTGTTTCGACGAGAGCTGCAGAGATCACATTTTTCTCAATGTTTTTTTAGGTTGACTTCCCTTTTTAATTTCCTACGCCGACACAGAATATGCAATACAGGTTCCAGTTATTAAAAATTAATATTGCTTTTCTAATTTTCTTTTATGCTCTCAAATTCCAAAAAGCTATTTGTCATCAGTTGTTTTTAGCATCCCTTTTTTAAACATGTGCTTTGCTTATTATGTGCATGCGTGTCTCTCACAATTGAATTCCACAACGGGATTTCATTGTAATGAGGAAAGTACAATGAAAAAGAAAATGATGGCATTTGTTTTATCTTTGTTTAACCTCCCCCGCCAGCCCCTTACACACATACACAGACACACACGCATGCACAATGTAATTCTAGGGCATGTATGCCAGCTTGGTTACAAACACGACATGCGCACATTTGAGAATCTCTGCCTCAAGGCCTAGGGGGGAGGCCAGTTTGCGTGTGTGTGTGTGTGTGTGTGTGTGTGTGTGTGTGTGTGTGTGTGTGTGTGTGTGTGTGTGTGTGTGTGTGTGTGTGTGTGTGTGTGCGTGTGTGTTTGTGTGTGCGTGTGTGGGTGTGTGTTGGGGTTATATGGTCTTCTCGTGATAAGTATGTGTGTGGCAGACTGTTTGTGTGTGTGCAAAGGCCTGTGTTTATGTGACATCTGTTGACAAGGTAGCCTAGTCCGGTCAGCATTCATTAGTGGAAGACAGAATCCCTGAATGAGGAGTCCTGTGACAGACAAGACTCTCTCGTTAGGGGATAGTTGCACACGGACATGTATGCACACACACGCTGCGAGGGTCAGACCGCCTCGGTGCACAGAATCTGCACAACATCAATTAATTCATAGATGGTAGCAATCTATCCTATCAGGCCCTGGCAGCAGCCTGCGACAAGTTATTATTCAGGGCTAGAATATAGCAGAACATCAATCCTAATTCTTCAAAGCATGAAATCTATCGAGGATCGAGTGATAAATTTAGACACGTTGTTCTCATCATTTTAGGCTAACTTTTCAAGATGCATCGAACTGATGCATTGATCGGAGAGACAAACATGTAACCGGGCTTCAAAGATCAACACAATCTGTCCTGAAAAACAAATTCCAAAACCTTTTTTTCTACGGGCATTTCTATGGGCATACAATTTGTATTAGAAAAGAAAAAAAATGTTCCAACACATGAGGTGCATTTTTAAGCATTTCCCGATTGAGTCGTATGAGTATCAAGACAAGACTAGGTAGGTCAGGTAATTTTATACACATTTTAAATTCCCGTGCTTGTATAAAAAAATTCAGAGGTGTGAATGATTGATAGGAATGAACATCCTGATTATATTAAACTCCACAATTAGTTTTTGACGCAAATATGAACTCCACATACAGTAAAGTCTCGTTATATCGGATATATCGATAGTCCCGGTTATATCGATACTATTTCTATGCACGCACAGAGAAAATTACATGCAAACAGGGTCGGATATATCGATAGTCCCGGTTATATCGATATTTTTTCGGACTCCCTTGAATATCGATATAACGAGACTTTACTGTAATTCATGTTTTTGTGTTTGCCTTTGGAAATCCCAATGTAGCTTGAAAAACACCTGCAAACAAAATTGACAAAACTGCCATTTTTTTAACACATCTGATGAGATGAGATGACCTTTATTTGTCTCACATTGGAGAAATTCCCAATTCACTGCAACAGTTATGAAAGGCAGAGGAAAGGAAAAAGTAGAAAAACAAACATAGGAGCTGCTTTGGATTGGATTGGATTGGATATGCCTTTATTAGTCTCACAGTGGAGAAATTTACATTTCACAGCAGCAAAAGGTGAAGGTGCCATTTTGAAATCAAAGTCATATAATATGCAGTGGTGGGCCATGGGGGCCTGTATGGCCTTCTCTACTGGCCTAAAATTTCTCAATCGCACCCTAATGTTAATTATATTTTGTCCGTGAATTTTTATTAAATAATTCCAAATTGTCTTTCAGCTTCCTTTCATTGCTTTTTATCTGTTGTGCTGCTTCCAGATGTGTTTCATATTTAAGCAATTGACCAATCACATTTCAGTCATCATTTGTTACTAGGATCAGAAATCGACCTGGACGCCTTCTCAATCAGTTCTGCGGGCCCTCAGGCATAAAAATCAATGTCGATGACACTGTTGCTTTAACCAATCAGCGTTTGAGTTGGCAACCCAAGGCCTGCAAGAAGGCGCTGGAAACGTCAATTTTTGCAAACTATGATTGACTAGTCACATGGTTGGCTAGTCACGAGCCAATCATAGTATCACTAGCTGCTAGTAATAACAGCATACTAGCCAGAGCTAGCACAATGTATCTGTCGTGAGCTGCATAAGCAAATATATTGTTCTGTCAATTTAATAGCGGTTGTGTCAATCCACAATGGCTGAAGGAGAAGAAATTGATTTGTTTGCAGATATACTGTTAAAGGACTTTTGAAGAGTAGATGGACATCATTAAGAAAGGTTGGACAGCTCCGAAGCTAGCAAAAAGAGATCATATTGCAATTTTATGAAGTTATCATGAATCCCCACGTTCATAGTAAAAATGCGAACAATTTAAGGACAGTATTTCTTCAAGTCACAAGTTATTTCCTGGCTAACAATACCCTCTAGTGGACGTGTAGTAAATCACATCACACTTGCAGCTGTGGATTGATTCAGATGTAGCGCTACTGAAGGCCTGGGGTTGACATGCATATCCCATCACTGATTATATGACACAACACAAAAGACAAAGTCCTTCAATCTCAATACTTGAGTTGTTAACATCAAGTATAACTAACCACATAAGGCTAATGATACGACACTCGCCTGTAATACACAACTCAATTATTGTATCAATTTAACACACGGCGGACTCAAATGGTGCACACGACGTTTGCCATAACATACGGCAGAGAGTGTAAACACATCGCATATGTTCTGCTGATTAGCACCATTAATGCCCATTTACCTCATCATACGTGAACCAAGATCAACAGGGAAGATGAAGAACCGACAAAAACACATCAAAGCTCCGAGCCATCTACCATCAAATGCGGACAATAAAGTCTCACGTAATTAGCCCGCCATATGTAAGAATGTGACTCTTGCGAGTTATGAACTTGAATGATTTCAATTCGGATTATCTTGGGGCTGTCACGCAACCGATCCCGCGCGCAAAGTCAAAGCGCGAGCATTGTGGAAAAGAGAGGGTTAATTAACCGGCTGGGGTGACGGCGGCCGAGTGGCATACTGAGTGATAGAATAGCTTTTGAATTATGGAACAGTGGAAGGCTGCGGCTGGTGGCGTCCGGCCATATGTCAGCGAATACCGCCTGTGTCTAACCGAGAGACAGCTGGTCAGATTGCTCATGTTCAAGCGAGTTAGAGAGCAATCAATCAAAATGGGGCAGCTTGTTGAGTTGTTTAAACGGGTCTGGAATACAGCGCGTGTCTATTGTTGGTGCCATTAGGGATTTGTCAGGTGCTGAAGATTACGAAATGAGCCCTCAAAAGAAACATCACCTTGAGTGTCTCTCGTGCGAGGTGACTTCACATCAAGCCGCAGTGTGTGAGACGCGAGCCGTTACATGATTACACGTACGATACTGGAGTTGCATTTACTGTCGACTTTTCCAACATTCAAGGAAACGGTTGCTATCCTTTCTTCCTTTCGCCCCTTTAAGTAGTTGGCGAGTTGTAGAATGGGTGTTTATTATATTGCATCAATATTTAAAGGACAACCAACGTCTCCAGATAAGTTGTGTCCATAATTTGTAAAATGGCTTCAAATGTCTTCTACTGAACGGATTTTACAAAGATTCCACCACATATAACTATATTTTACGTTCTTGCGCTGAATATTCCGGAAGTCTTGTTTTTGAGTTGGTGACAGGTCCGTATGTGACGTCACTGAAGGAACGCTGCTGACCGAAAAAAAGGACACATTGTAGCAGTCCTTCCATCACATCAATGCATTTTGCTGTTCTTTGATCTAAAAACGTAGTATAGGACCAAAAAGAGGCAGAAGAGGGTGACAAAGCTCCATGTAAGGAAATAATCAGCCTGTGGAAACGGGCTGATTAATTCCTTACACGGCTTTGTCGCATTTTTCTTCCTTTTTTGGGTGCGACATTTCCCACCCCTGATGCCTCAAAATGACACGGAATAAATTATTTAATTGATTACAAACATGTATGCTTTCTTCTTCAGAACTATTTGAATCATATTCATAACTGGATGAGAACAAGAAAGCATATTCTCAGAATCTGAAGCCATTGTTTTGATTCTCGAGCAAGGCAAGACGTCTTGCCGTGACACCACGAACATGGGGGCGGGACCTTCTGAAACTGGCCACATCCGGTTTCAAATTGAAGTACTTTTTAGACACTAAGTCATTTTTATTTGTGTTTTGCATTTGACGAAAAATATCATACTGTGTGTTTTGGGTATTTTAGATGCTATAACACGTTTTTCTGATGTCAGTTAGGAAACAAAAAAGTGACAGTGGTTGTCCTTTAAGAGACTCTATTTTGAGCACAAACCTTCAGCGCATGGCGATGCGCTGAAACGTGAAACGTGAATCAGAAGATGCATTTGTGAGTGCAGTGAAAGTCGCGCTGTCGATTTCCAAATTGCTCCCTCAAACGTGGGGATGTCAAAGTCATTTTTTGCCGCGGGCCACATTATAGTTACAGTTTTCTCTCGAGGTCCGTTAGGAATTTGGGGGAACCATTAGAATGTTTCATCTCCTCCATATTTTACGGATAGAGTGCACAACAAATTAATAAATAACTAATTTTCAAATCTGAAGTGAAGAATAATGACTGTTATTGTGGTTTATGTGTGACAATTTGAAATTTGGGTTCGGACTTTAGCAAGCATCAAAGGATTTGCTTTCGTGGGCTGAGTGGAATTGTAACATATACAGCTAGTTATTTGCTATCTAGCTGGCTAGCTATCTATCTTTTAGCTATATAGCTATCTAGCTGATTTGTAACAGATAACAAGGAGACAGAATGAACTTAACACAACTAGCTAGCTCTCTAGCTAGCTCACTATTAGCCATCTATTAGCTATCTATGAGCTATATTAGCTAGCTAGCTTTCTATCTATTTTAGTTATTTCCGGGTTGGGTGAACGTTGGCGCGTGTGGCTGCCGCTGCTCACCCACAGAAAAAAATATACCTTGACTGTAAAGTGACCTTGAGAGTTTTGAAAGGTGCTTATAAATACAATGTATTATTGTTATTATTATTATTATTGTTATAAAATGATGTGGATGGGCCAGATTTGGCCCTGGGGCCTTGAGTTTGACACCTGTGCTATAACGTGACCATTGAGCCAGATGTTTCAGTAGTTCAATGAACAATGAGTAATTGTTCAAAAGTGCCAAAATGTACCACCATTGGTCTATCGGATACAATAAAAAAAACTTGGCAAGGTAATATGTTTTTAAAGGTTAAAAGTTGACCTGCACCTTATATAGTAGCCCCATACGGTCCAGCCACACGATTTATATGGATGTAGAGTAATCTGCAACAGGTTGAACATTTATCCAGCTGCTAGGTGCTAATTGTAATTTACTACCATAATTTGGAGTCAATTTTCCAATTCAAGATTTATTTGGACCCCTTTGAAAGCACCATGTCAAAAAAAAAAAACAGGTGAACACGCCGTTTTGCGTCTTGTGTGTGTATTGTGTGAAGCGCAATCTCAAGTGTGTCCATGTCTTTCTGTACTTCCTCCAGCATAAAGCTTTTTTTTTGTCATTGAGGCTGCCCAGAGGATGCATTATGCATATGCAGCACGTCTCTGGTGCTTACAGAAGGTCAGCGTGTCAGCTCGACAGTTTAAATCTATGAAATAGAAACCTTCTCTTCACGTCACAGTTGCAGCAGAAGCAATGCGGCGACTTGCCTACACAGCATGAGATGATGGAGATGCTCTCCGTCTCTCGGTCTCCGCAGGGTCGCAAACCGTATGGTCACCTTGATCAATAGTCTCTGTTACACATGATATATTTCTCATGGCTCCGACTTGCTGCTTTTCTCCATTCCCGTGCACCCCCCTCAGCTTCCCCGCGAGGGCTTTTAGGTATTTGATCCGCAGTTACTGTTGAAACACCGCCGTAAATGGTCATATCATTTGAATTGGACGTAACCTGGAAATATCTGACCGGAACGAGGGATCAATCGGGGTAAAATGTGGCCATTCAGAAACTTGGTTTACTGAGTTTTCTGCAGTACCAAAAAAATACAAAATAAGACGAACGAAACCATCCTCCTCATTAATTCCTCTCATTACAAATATCCTGTGACTGTAAAGTGTCCTTGAGAGGTTTTTAAAGGCGCTTACAAATGAAATGTATTATTATTATTATAATACCGTACAATAGCTGGCTGGCTAGCTATCTAGCTGGCTAGCTATTAGCTAACTATTGGCTTGCTAGCTAGCTTTCTATCTATTTGTTTTACTATTCTATTTGAGTTACTTCCGGGTTGAGCGAACGCTGGCGCGTGTGGCTGCCGCTGCTCACCCACAGAAAAAAAGTTATCCTGTTACTAAAGTGACCTTGAGAGTTTTGAGAGGCGCTTAAAAATGAAATGTATTATTATTATTATTAGTAGTAGTACTTTTAAAAACACTCATTGAAATGTGCCCGTATTGAGATTGCAGCACAGTTTTCGATAGAAAGCAACATTTGACTTGATTTTTTTTAAGCAATACCAATTACAGTAAAGTCTCGTTATATCGATATCGGATATATCGATAGTCCCGGTTATATCGATACTATTTCTATGCACGCACGGAGAAAATTACATGCAAACAGGGTCGGATATATCGATAGTCCCGGTTATATCGATATTTTTTCGGACTACCTTGAATATCGATATAACGAGACTTTACTGTAGTTCTTTTTTCAGTGGAGGGGGGGGGGGGTTACAGACTCATATCTTGGGATGCATGCATTCTCATTAGTGCTTTCAAAACATTGTTTATAACTGTGAATGTTATGCAATGACAGGGTTATATTTCATATCAGGATTAGTTTTTTTCATCCCAGCACAGCCTCAACCCTCTCACACACACACATAAACTAGTGATATCCAACATATTGCACTCTATGATTAGATTATGACGCAGAAAACTAGGAATCAATGTGTGAACACACGAAGCGGCTAGGGCTGTTTAATATTTGTATGTTTATGAAGCTTGGTGCACAAATTTGAAGTGCATTTTTTTCAATAATAAATTATTAAAAACCCTTTTACGAGTCCCAAGTGTGTTCTTAGGATTCGAAGCAATGTCCTTCAAACATGCCATTTTAAAATCGTATTGTATGTCTTGTAAGCTCTTACTGTGACTTTCACCATTGTTTCACACGATTGCGTAGTCCAGTCACAATCGCAAGCACAATAAATGACGTTTGTATCTGTTATTTTTCAGGCCTGTGTGCTGATACGTTGTGAGAAGCAGGAAGTACATCCTTCTTTACTTCCGGGCCAAGCGAACGTCATGTGGACCAGATGCCTGCTTTTCCTGTCAACCTTGTTTGCTCCCATTGCCATCGGTAAGAATGCGCACAAGCTTCATTAGGTGACTTTTCAGGGGCATTATTTCCATTCTGGGTGCAAATACAGGTGGAGCTTACTTTCTTTTGGTATTATGGGCTGTTGAAATGGCCGTAACGGGGCGATTGCGCCTTTGTAAGCCCCTGTAGATGCAACATAATGTTTTTTCCTTCCACGAGGGGGCAACATTTGCCTTTTGTACAGCCGGTCCCATTTCAAGCTCAGATAACTGCAGACCCATATAACTTTGGAATTAACTCTTTTTTTTATGACGAAAGAAGAGAATGTAAGGTTTTTTTACGCTGTATTGAAAGTTTAAGCAGTCCCGAAACTCAATATTTTGTGGGTCCTGAAATTGGAGTGAAAATGACAAAAACTGCGGCACTGGAGTGGACATGTTTTTGCACATCGTCTGGCAGTGAATGAGTTGACACTTAACTCATTCTTTGCCATTCATGAATTTATTCGGGAATTGAAAATATTACGTAGAGCACCATTCTCGAATTTGTTTGGGTTTTGTTTTTTCCTGCTTGGGTGCCGATAAAGCGCTGGCCTTGTCCTCTGGAAATATTTTTTCTTATCCACAAAGCATTTCCCCTTTTTCCATGTTAGCGCTTTGTTCCAGCTTCAGCTGTTGTTAAAGCGCTATATAAACCAGTATGTATGTTTGCATTGTATTTTGCATATCATTTCAAGCTCATATAACTCCAGTTCCATATAATTTAGGAATTAACTTTTTTTCTGATGAAAGAAGACAGTCTAAGGTTTCTAACGCTGTATTGAATGTTTTTGTATGTTTTTATTAATGGAATGCTTTTGCTCGTCCGGGAAGTTGCCTAATATCAATGATGACATTTTGCGCAAGATCGGAGTATGTTGACTGCTTGAGTGACAAGCAGTCAAAAGATCTATAGTATAACCATTTACATTTACATGTATATTTTTGGGTGGTACTTTACTTAACTTCACAAGTAAACTCCACCTGGGAGGTCCAGCCCTGAGATTCAAAGCCAGAGCCGCTGTATTTTTCATCAGAGTCCGCATAGTGCTGCACAGAAAGGACATTTTTAAACGACAGCCTAGGTGAAATCATTTGCATTGGAAGCCAAGTACACTCCACCCCGTGTTTGTACTGTGGTTGCTATTTTATTCCACTTCTTTCTATTTTATTCCACTTCTTTGTCACATTGACCAGAAGCCAAACAAATCTCAGAAGGTTTTAGCGTCTCGACATGCGCGTGACGTTGTGCAAGACAATATATTGAACTCCAATCTGTGAGATCGTAATGGCATTTCAAGTTTCCATCACAATAAGAGCTTCATCTTTTTTTTTTTTTTTTTTTTACAAAATGGATTCCCACTCAGTTTGTTGCAGTATTACCGATGTTGCCATTTTTCCTTCACTCTCCCACGACGCGTGTCTATTTTGCTAAAAGTGATTGCATGCGCACGCGAGCAGGTGCACAGATGCCCCAATCGCATGTCTGTATATTTTCCCCTGTTGCTGCTGCACTTTGAAGTCTGCTAGAGGGAGCTCTGGCCCACTTGGACTTAATCCCATTAATGGCTTCTGTCAATCACCCTGTTGTGAGGAAAAGCTGCTGCGGATGTGAGCGCACACATGCACAGGTCCCTTGCGAGTGCACCTGCACATGCAGACTAACGGTGCAGACATTGGTAATGCGTTTTATTTGAGCTGTATTGCCACAAGATGAATTTCAGTCAAAGGTATTTGCATCAATGTCTAAAAAATAAGACGACATATGCAAATGCTTGTTGATACTTAAGGAGGATTAGTTGGAACAAAGACCGTTTAGCGCGAGGACACACAGGGACCCGCACTGCAGCCTCTGCACAGAGTGGTGGCTTGTCATTAGGATAAGGGATGCATGTATGATGGGAAACATTCTTCTTTGACATTATCCATGGAAATCAGTGAATTCCTGGTTCTACTGGTGCGTGACTGCTTGTATAATTATACTGGACATTGAAGGGTCTCGGGCAATCGGTGCTCCTCTGGTGTCTTTCAACCCATCCAGACGATGCCATCCATCCATTTTGTACCACTCATCCTTTTCAGGGTCATCGGGAGATGTGGCCTCTGCCGCGAATTGGTTGCCAATCACGACTGTGGTCATAGAGATAGAATCCGTCCTGTGCTAACTGCATAAAATTCAGCCGTGGCTCAGTCTCAAAGCAAAGAAATGAACTAAAAGTGCACACTTTATTACCGAAAAGTGCCCTTTGTTTAGTCCTAGCTGTGGCGTTTAGGTAGACGCGCTGTCCACATTCCCAATTGTCAACAGCTCTTCCATTGGTTGAAAGAAAAGGCTAGGCTTACCGATGTGTCGATCACACAATAAACAGACAGTCACTGGGCAAACACCGAGCGATCACTGGCCAAAAACGAGCGGTCAAAACCGTATCGCTTCCTACTGATGACTAGAACACTACTCCACCCAAGTATAGAAATTGCCCGCACCCACCTACTTAGACACGTCCAAGTTACAATTGCCAATCAGCTATTCAAGACAAATACAAAGGCCATAATCAACCTTAAAAAGTTCTTATCCCGTGACTGTAAAGTGTCGTTGAGAGTTTTGAAAAGCGCTCAGAAATAAAATTTATTAATATCATTATTATTATCAAACCCAAATTAAACAATATTCCTTCTCATAACAATAGCAATAAATTGTAAAACAAAGTACAGTAAAGTCTCGTTATATGGATATTCTCGGGAGTCGGAAAAAATATCGATATAACCGGACTATCGATATATCCAATATCGATATAACGAGACTTTATTGTATATTTTTTTTATACTTGCATGATGTACGTTTTTTTTTGCACTGTTACAGTATACACCCCAGTCTTCTGACATTTTTTATTATGCTCAGAATATGTTCTTGTTGTTTTTTAATCTTTTCACGGGTATTTCACTGCCACCATCAGACCTACTTTGACAGAAAAGGTCACTATTGCCTGACAACGTGACAGCAAAGGTTGTCCACTTTGAACAAACAACGTGACTTAGAATTTGACCTTATTGTACACTGACATGTTTTAACAATTGCTACACCACATTTTCAATCAAAGTTGTCGAAAGTGAGTTGAAAACAGTACAAAAAAGGACACGTCAACACAATGGGTGCGCTTGGTCCCATTTTTGTGGACAAACTTGTGATCTGCGATATTTGCATAAGAATAGAGACAACATCGGAAGTGTAAACGTCGAACTGATTTAAAATAAATTGTAATGCGCACAAAATAGTCACTTCTGTGACCTCCCAATGACGCCCTGGGTGTTTTTAAATGGCTCGGGGGTGATTTATGTGACTTTCATATTTTTTTGACACTACGGAAAAGCTGCTGCACTGTTCCTGTCTAAACCGAGGCAACATTTCAGTCACCTGGGAGCACTGAAGAGAAAAATCTTGCCTCTATAAAAGTGCACATGCAGGGAATGCCGGAATGGGTTTTCTATAATATGTTGCATCTCAGCTCCCAAATTTTCTTTTATAACTTTTATAGCTGGACAGTTTGCAACACACATAAATTGTCTGGTCCAGGATAGAGGAACACACACGCTGTTTTTTTCATTCGTTGACAGTAAAATGAAACGAGAACAAGAAAATGTTATTCTATCAAAAAATTGAGTGAGACTACACCGATACTGTTTCTGAGCTCAAATAAGTCTGTCACAGTATATAAAAACTATTCTCAGATATAATGCAAATACAGTATGTCCCCTGAAGTCTACGAGAACATAACATAGGAGCTTGAAAGTTTTTGAATGAGAAATATTCAAAACATATCCTTGATTGGTGGATCACATAATGATGAAAATAAAATGTCCACGGTAAAATATGTTTATAATCCAAAGACAAAACTAAAGGTCATTTTTTAAAATGTCTTAATTACTTAAAGGACAACCGACGTCTCCGGACAAGTTGTGTCCATAATTTGTAAAATGGCTTCAAATGACTTCTACTGAGCATATTTTACAAACATTCCACCGCATATAGGTATATTTTACGTTTTAAGACTCGTGCTGAATATTCCCGAAGTCTTGTTTTTGAGTTGGTGACGAGTTCTCACCTTACGTCACTGAAGGAACGCCCCTGACCAAAAAAAGGACATATTGTAGCAGTCCTTCCATCAAGTCAATGCATTTTGCTGTACTTTGGTCTGAAAATGTCATGTAGGACCAAAAAGAGGCAGAAGAGGGCGACAAAGCTCCATGTAAGGAATTAATCAGCCTGTGGAAACGGGCTGATTAATTCCTTACACGGCTTTGTCGCCAGGTTCTGCCTTTTTTGGGTGCGACATTTCCCACCCCTGATGCCTCAAAATGACAGGGAATAAATTCTTTAATCGATTGCAAACATGTGTGCTTTCCTCTTCAGAACTATTTGAATGATATTCGTAACTGGATGAGTAACAAGAAAGCATATTCTCCGAATCTGAAGCCATTGTTTTGATTCTCGAGCAAGGCAAGACATCTTGCCGTGACACCACGAACATGGGGGCGGGACCTTCTGAAACTGGCCACTTCCGGTTTCAAATTGAAGTACGTTTTAGACACTTTAAGTCATTTTTATTGGTGTTTTGCATTTGACTAAAAATATTATACTGCGTGTTTTGGGTATTTTAGATGCTATAAAACGTTTTTCTGATGACAGTTAGGAAACAAAAAAGTGACGTCGGTTGTCCTTTAAACTGCAGCCGGATCACATTTTTCTTTTGATGTTGATGACCTTGCTTTTAACAGTTCAGCCAAAATGTGCCGATTGAATTGCATCTCTGTATTCATCACAACACGCCTATTGAACAGGTCGAAGTGCACACGGCTGAATGTGTGTGTGTGTGTGTGGGGGGGGGGGCTGCAAAGGAATCACTCTCGCTCTCATGTTGCTGAGAACAACAAAATGATACAGTAAAGTCTCGTTATATCGATATTCTCGGGAGTCTGAAAAAATATCGATATAACCGGACTATCGATATATCCGATCCTGCGGCATGTAAATTTTCTCCTTGCGTTCATAGAATTAGTATCGTAATAAGCAGTACTATCGATATAACCGATATAACGAGACTTTACTGTATTTTGACTATCTCAGCAATGGCGCACCAACACCCGCTGTATCCTTTAAAATATATTTTGCAGCGCTTGCATCCTTTGCTCAAACATTTGCAAAAGCCAAAAACACTTGGCGGTTCAAGCGAGGGAATCGCCTTATAAGTCAATCGCCTCCTCTCCTCTCCCTCACCTTTGCCTTCTCCTTTCCATCCCTTCACCTCATCCGCCACTCTCTTGTTCTTGGCCCAAATGTAAAAATCAATATCCTTTTGTTTCAGTCCCCCGAGGCGACGAGAGCGTCCAAATAAGATTGTCTGTGCCGTCTGCGGCTGCCAAGTTTGTGTCACCACTTACACCGGCACTGACACATTAACATGCACTCACACCTTGCCGCATGTGTGTTCAGACACACGGCAAAACATTAGCCAGGGGCAGATCTCCTGTATGGAGGAGGGATGTGCCATTGACACATATTTGCAAGTGAAGTCTCTTTGAGAAGCGAGTCAAACAGAGATTTTTTTTTTTCATTTGGCGAAGATGCTAATAGGAGAAACAAAAGGATGTCATAGAACAATGTGTTCTACAGACAGCATTTACTGCTTTTCAATTCATTTCAAGGGCTCTTATTTGAATAATGTGTTTGAGGCGTTTGTGTCATCATAAAGCCTCTCTGCCTTGTGGAGACTCTGAGTAACACAAAGCTAGTCTAGACTGGTGGCATCACAACACAATGGATTGATCCCAGCGGACTTCAATTAACCCCTCTCTTCAAAACTGACATTCATGCTCACCGTTCAAAGAAATGCACATTAACAGAGTAATGACCCACTGGCCCACTATGCTCCTATACAATGCAGATACAATACAAACACAAAAAGCTGCTGGTACCACAACGACACGCAACTTTTCAGAAGTTTTTTTTTTTTTTTTTCTGAAGGTTGAGTCATAGCTTGGGGGTCTGCATGCGTGTGTGTGGGTGCGCGACTGCACGAACATGATCATTAGAGAGGACCTTTTCAGTAAATGTCATTTATATATCAGTCTTTTCTCAAAGCCATCTTTTGCCATTATCACTTTCAAGCCCTCGAGAGATATGCTGATATTACGCAAAGCAGGCCGTGAATTTATGTCTCTACAAGTCAGTCTATATGTATATACACACATGTGTGCATCCGTGTGTGTGCGTGTCATCTGTGTGTGTGTGTGTGTGTGTGTGTGTGTGTGTGTGTGTGTGTGTGTGTGTGTGTGTGTGTGTGTGTGTGTGTGTGTGTGGTGAAGGGCAGCATTAACTCGAGTTCGGGCAGCGTGTCATTGATCTTATTCAGATTATTCGCAGAATCTGTGGAACCACGATGCTTGTCAACCAATGGCAGATCAAGTAATGATGAGGTAGCTATGGTTACCAAAAATACAGAAAGAAAGACACCCGGTTTCCTCCCACACTCCAAAAACATGCTTGGCAGGCAGATTGAACACTCCAAATTGTCCCTAGGTGTGAGTGTGAGAGTTACTGTTGTACGTCCTTGTGTGCCCTGCGATTGGCTGGCAACCCGCCTCGTGCCCGAAGACAGCCAAATCTTGAGTGTCAAATTAATTTTTGCGGGCCACATTTTAACTCATTCACTGCCAGACAATGTGTAAAAATGTGTCCACTACAGTGCCAGGGTTTTTGTCATTTTCACTCGAATTCCAGGACCCACAAAATATTGAGTTTTAGAATTACATAAACATTGAATGCAGTGTAAGAAACCTTAGACTCTCTACTTTCATCAGAAAAAAAAGTTAATTGCTAAATTATGTGGGTCTGGAGTTATATGAGCTTGAAATGAGGGTGGCTGTATAAAAAGCAACACAATACATACATATTGGTTTAAATGGCGCTTTTACAACAGCTAAAGCTGGAACCAAGTGCTAACATGCAAAAAAAAAAAAGGAAATACTGCGTCCTTGTGGAAGGGAAAAAAACATTGCGAGAGGCCAAGGCTTTATCAGCACCCCAAAAAAAACAAAAAAAAACACATTTGGGAATGGCGTTCTACGGCATATTTTTAATTCCCGAATAAATTCGTAAATGGCCATTTCTCATGGAGGGTCACTATGACAAAAAACGCATAAAGAAGTCAAGAATAACTGTTGATTCTACGATTGGTTATGTTACTATCATGAGAGGTTTGGTAACAAGAAAATAATTGGAATATACGTCTTATTTATTACATATATGACAATTGAAAATGTTGGGAGAAAATTTTAGAAAGGATAATGGAAGTGTTTGAGCTGCTATTGCGTAAAATTACATAATGGGCTAAATCTGGCCCGCGAGCCTCGCGTTTGACACCTGTATTGTCGATGATCACGGGATTACAAATTAATTCTAAGTGTCGCAAAGTTATGTTGATGTTATAACTTGCTCAGCATCGTCTAATGTGTCACAATGTTTCAAAAATGGGCAGAACATGAAGAAGAAAAAAAAAAAACTGATCTGTGTTAATATTTTTTCATTGAAAGTATTCTGAAACATTTTCAACCTTTTTAAAAGCGAACTTTTTTTTTTACTTCAGCTGCGGGCAAGGTTGATTAGTGGATTTGTCACTACACACATTTTTCAAATGAAATGGCACAGCTGGCCCAGGCTCATTGGTAACGTGGATAAAACAGAGTACCTCAGCAACAGCCTCATCTATCAAGGGATGATATCAGGTGCTCACAGGGATCTTTTGCACTCAACGGATAGTGAATAACAACATCCAAGTTACTTCACAACAAGCAAAATCCCCCTTGGAGCATTCATGTTCACATCATCAGTTTCAGGCGCCGGATATTTGCCACATCATTAAATTGACATATGAGCGTTACGATTATGGGGAGTGACGACAACTAAGCATCAGCATATTCATCACATTTGAACGACGTACGAGCTTCAATAAAATCCAACATCACGTAAATTGCACGAAGAAAACGATTGTGCTGAGTACTTTGACTTGGTTTCAAATTTGAATATGACAAAATGGAGTGTAGTGACGTTTGAAGCTGTTGTCTTTTTAGGAGGTTCAGATAATGTGTTTACCGTCCTTGGTGAAAACCATTGAATCCAGGTCAAACAAAATTGAGACAGACCACACCAGCAGCAAACGAATGCCTCTCTTTACTTTCTTCTTTTTTTTTCTTTATGAGTCTGACAGATGTTTGGTCAGCCAATGGGGTATCATCAGATCAACGCCTTTAAAAATCAAAAGAGTGGATAAACAGCAGCCAAAAAAGACCTGGGGCAGATCTGTCATTTTCAGTCTCACTGGGATTGGTGACATGTTTCCTTTTTAAGCGCTGAGAAAGTGGACTTTGGATCTTAAACCAGAGAGCATAATTGGGCATCAGCAACTATGAGTTATCTTTTGTAAATATGGTTAACTATTTGCTATGTATTTGCTCTTTATTAGCTGGCTAGCTAACAATATGGCTGGCTGGTTAGCTAGCTTTCTAGCTGGCTAGCAACCTATCTATCTGTATATCTATTAGCTATATAGCTGGCTAGCTTTCTAGCTAGCTAGCTATTAGCTGGCCAGCTACCTTTCTATCTATTTGAGTAACTTCCGGGGTCAGTGAATCCTGGCGCGTGTGGCTGCCGCTGCTCACCCGCAGAAAAAAACTTATCATGTGACTGTAAAGTGACCTTGAGAGTTTTGAAAGTCGCTTATTAATGAAATGTATTATTATTATTAATTGCCGGGAAATTAAACATATGTCGACCAACAATTTTTCTGCTTGTTGGTGCTGTTTTTCAAATGGATTGTCATTCTGAAAAAAGAGGAGCGTAAGGAAACTAAAATCAAAAATGCATTTACAGTAGTGTGCCAATCCAAATAACTCCGTCTTTGTCATTTCAGCCTCCAGTCGCGCTCCAATCCCCATGGCGGTGGTGCGTCGGGAGCTGTCGTGTGAATCCTACCCCATTGAACTCCGATGCCCTGGCACGGACGTCATTATGATCGAGAGCGCCAACTACGGCCGCACCGACGACAAGATCTGCGACTCGGACCCGGCGCAGATGGAGAACACTCGTTGCTATTTGCCCGACGCTTACAAGATCATGTCGCTCAGGTGAGTGAATATGCCAAATTGTGGCTTCATGTGTGCAATGTGTTCGTATATGGGTGGTTTTCATTTTGTCAAACACCAGCAGACCTCAGTTAAATTGTTTCCAGATTTTTATTTATTAAAGACTTCACTGGAGAAAGAGAAACATATCCAAATGAGGATGCCAACAGTCTAGTTCAGTGCAAGGATGGGCAACTTAACTGTTGGGCAACTTATCTGACGAGGATGGGTGGGCACAATGTTTCATCAGTGCACCTTGAGGGGCAAAATCTAAATTAATAATAATAATAATAATAATAATAATAATAATAATAATAATAATAATAATAATACATCTTATTCAGACCAAACAGAGCGTCTTTCAAAGCATCTCTGTCCAAACATTTTTCGACATACTGTACCCGCAAAAAAGTTTGTATGTACCGTTATTCGTAACTTGAGTTAAAAGTTGGAGAGCGTCAGTTTTATTTTTACAATACAAAGAACTCTCAAGCATAAAACAAGGTTCCATTCAATCACGTGTAACAAATACCGTGTTGGGGAGGATAATTTTGTACTTTGAGCCTTGCTACTTTTTTCTGTGTTTTACTTGTGTATGAGGATAACAAATATGTTTAAAAAAATACAAAAAATAAAATAAATTACTGGGTGACAACTTCCCTAATGCCCGTCTATTGAAATAAAAGCTTACTTCAATGTATATGACAAAAAAGACAGACAACTCACATTGCCATTCAATACGAACAGGAGAAGCGAGTGCGTTGTCAAGTGCTCATTTTGTATTCATCCTCTTAAAGTATCAGTGTCAAATTCTACACTTCCCACATCCTTATGAACTGCACTGAACTTGACAGCAAACAAACACAACATGAAAATGTCACAACACGGCAGCACTCCCATCGCACCTGGTGAAATGGCAGGGAAGGGGAAATTTTAAAAAGACGGGGGGTGGGAAAAGTCTGACGTATATTCCTGAGAAAATTGTCCTCTGCTGCAAAACGTCACCCATTTGTCACATTAACGAAAATTCCCACCCTTCTTGCAACCTGACCTTATCTTCACCCCCCCATCACATTGTTTTCTTTATTTTTTGGGGGGCGTCCATAAATGAATCATAGGTTGATGCCAGTGGCGCATACAGAAGCATAAACAGCAGACAGAGCTCATCTAAACAATTCATCAGCTTTCCCTGAACCAAAGCAGGTGTTTTTTTTTTTTTTTTCTAAAAGCAATTCACACCGCGGACTCAAGAAAAAAAAATATTTTGGCAACATATCCTTGAAGACACTGGCAGTGGGCCATGTAATTACACTTGTTGCGGTTGAACTGGAGTTATCGAGCGCCTGGTAATAACCTCTGCGAAAGGAGCTACAATTTTTGGTGGTTTGATATGGATTTAGTCAACATTTTGGATGTTGTAATGACATTTTTTCCACGACATTTGAATGGTTAATTGAGCATGCATTTTTAACAAGTATTTCGGTTGATCCGCACGGACCACAGAACTTTTTTGGGGTTCCAATTGTTCGGAGTGATCCTTTTTTATCTTAAAGGACAACCGACGTCTCCGGACAAGTTGTGTCCATAATTTGTAAAATGGCTTCAAATGACTTATACTGAACGTATTTTAATAAGATTCCACCGCATATAGCTATATTTTACGTTTTAAGACTCGCGCTGAATATTCAGGAAGTCTTGTTTTTGCGTTGGTGACAAGTCCGTATGTGACGTCACTACAGGAACGTCCCTGACCGAAAAAAAGACACATTATAGCAGTCCTTCCATCACGTCAATGTATTTTGCTGTACTTGTTTGGTCTGAAAACCTCATGTTGCACCCAAAAGCCACCAGAAGAGGGCGTCCAAGCTCCATGGAAGGAATTTATCAGCCTGTGGAAACGGGCTGATTCATTCCTCACGGGAGCTGGTCGCCATTTTTCTGCCTCTTTTCTGGGACGCTACATTGCAGTCCAGATGCCTCAAAATGACACAGAATAAATTCTTTAATCGATTGCAAACATGTATGCTTTCCTCTTCAGAACTATTTGAATCATATTCATAACTGGATGTGTAACAAGAAAGCATATTCTCCAATCTAAAGCCGATTCTCCAGCATTGCAAGACCTCTTGGCGTGACGTCACGAACTGGGGGCGGGACTTTCTGAAAATGCCCAATTCGCAGCTCAATTTTTTTCAGATTTTGGACACTTTAAGTCATTTTTATTGGTGTTTTTGGTATTTTAGATGCTATAAAATGTTTTTCTGATGTCAGTTAAGAAACAAAAAAGTGACGTCGCTTCTCTTTTAAAGTGGAAAGGGAAAGAGTGGTTTTAGTCTTTGGCCTTGGTGGATGATTTTGCTTTAGAAAGCGCCCGAGCTCAGGGATGTGGTATTTGAGCTGCAACTATAACAGCATGTTTTCAAAGGAAATGATTGCAGGTAAATGAGTTCCCGCGGCGTTGATTAAATGTGACTTGCAAATTCCATGTGAATCTGTTCTCTACCGGTGTTGCCGTATAGCAAATAAATTGGTTATTTAGGAAATTTGAGCCGGATGTCATCGGAGATAACATGAAAACTACATTGAAAGCTTGGAGGTCAATTTAATAGGAAAATATTGACTGACAGACTGCCATTTTGGTTACCTTTGTTTGAAGACAAGCCAACTAAAAGCTCCATATCATACAATGTTTGTTTCATTCTATTATCACAATCAGAATAAGAATCATCTTTATTGCCATTTATGTAAAACACACAAGGAATGTGTCTCCGGTAGAACACGATTGCACTAGGATTAAAAAAATGGTTGATACGAGTGCAGCGTGCTACTTCTATAACTAGTATTCAGTAAATGCAAGTAAAGTAAGATATGCGCCACTTGTAGGAAGTAGTAATCAGACAATAGAAAAAAAAAATCAAATAAAAGCGCGAAATCATAATTGGGCATTAAGACCTGCAGTGCAAATCTAGCTCAAGGCGCTTGATGAGAAGTAACTGGAACATTATAGTGGAACAAAAAGCAATGCTCTGTGAAATGAGGATGTCCAGACAGAACTAATTCATTATGGCACCATGAGTAACTTCATTTCCTCACATCAAGTCCCATCCTCCCATTATTTTCACTTGTGCTAGTTTCATCCTTACCTCCTGTCCAAGTCCCCCCCGACACACACACACATCATAATGTACTGTATCTCTATCAAGCCACCTGTCTTTTTCACAAGTCAACTCTCCGATTTGGCTTGCCTTCCCCTTACCACTTGCTTTGGCAGCTGCAATTTGTGCGGCCACTGCGCTTGCCATCCATAATTTATATACCATACTTGCACAGGTATACGCACACGTTCATGTTGTGTCACATGCAGCTTTCACTGCCCAGAGGCTACACCAGACTTTAAGCTCCAATTAGCAAAGCCAGAGGCCAAAGTAAATAGTAATAGTAACAGAGTCATTTAAAGGACAACCGACGTCCCCGGATAAGTTGTGTCCATAATTTGTAAAATCACTTCAAATGACTTCTACTGAGCGTATTTTAATAAGATTCCACCTTATATAGCTATATTTTACGTTTTAAGACTCATGCTGAATATTCAGGAAGTCTTGTTTTTGAGTTGGTGACGAGTCCGTATGTGACGTCACTGAAGGAACGCCCCTGACCAAAAAAAAAAAAGGACACATTGTAGCAGTCCTTCCATCACGTCAATGTAGGGCTCCCCTCCTGGATCCGAAGTCGGTGAAAGCGATGAAGGAAAAAGAAATAAAAACAAAAGTCATTCTGCGACATGGTTTGGCCAGGCAAGATGACGGTCACCGGGCATGGCAGGCGTCGGTGGGGTGGTTGCCGAGGAGGTTTCGTGGTGCCTGAAGTCATTGTACGGGAGCACGGCAAAGAGTGCTCTACGACTGCCAGTTCGAGTCGATCGATGGAAACTTTCCTCGCGGCCGTCGAGTCGATGCCGGAAGGTCTTCTCACCGTGAGTTGTTCGGCTGGGATCGGTCAAGTCGGAGAATCGATGAGGGATTGTGAGGACGAAGGTGCGTGGGGTTGGCCATGCTGCCGCGCACGGACAGGCCGGTATTTTACTGTAGTTGTTTGGTCTGGGGACCTCGTGTTGCACCCAAAAGCCACCAGAGGGCGTCCAAGCGCCATTTAAGAATTTATCAGCCTGTGGAAACGGAAGTGGCCACAGGATGTCGCCATTTTGTGCCTCTTTTTTTTGTGAGAGATTGTCCCCCAATGTTGCCTCAAAATGGCCCAAATAAATTCTTTAATCGATTGCAAACATGTATGCTTTGCTCTTCAGAACTATTTGAATCATATTCATAACTGGATGTGTAACAAGAAAGCATATTCTCCGAATCTGAAGCCATTGTTTTGATTCACAAGCAATGCAAGACGTCTTGGCGTGACGTCACGAAATGGGGGCGGGACTCTCTGAAAATGCCCAATTCGCAGCTCAATTTTTTTGCAGATTTTGGACACTTTAAGTCATTTTTATTGGTGTTTTGCCTTTGACTAAAATATCATACTGCACGTTTTGGGTATTTTAGATGCTATAAAACGTTTTTCTGGTGTCAGTTAAAACACAAAAAAGTGATGTCGGTTGTCCTTTAAATATTTCATATTTCAACAATTTTCTCATTTGAACAACAAATACTATACATTAATATAACAATTTCAAAAATCACAATCTAATCTCATTCAAAAAGCAATATATGACCAGATTAGTGAAATATTGTGTCTCTTCCTCATTTAGTCTGGCAAACTCTCATTGTGCGACTGTATTGTTGTTGGAATTCAACTCAACTGGGTGATAAAATCAGAGCATGTTCAGCCTGCCCAGTGTTTCCTTGCTATCACATCCTCACTTTGCTTCCTGCTCCAGCTCACCAAGGCCAAAACGCTTTTGTGTGTGTGTGTGTGTGTGTGTGTGTGTGTGTGTGTGGTGTGTGTGTGTGTGTGTGTGTGTGTGTGTGTGTGTGTTTTCTGCGAATTGGCATTGTGTGAGTATGTGCCCGTACCACATAATTGGTCTTGATATCAAAGCCTCATATCTCCAGAGGGTCTCACAAGGCTTCTCGGGCAACCCGGAGTGGACCTGATATCGCAGCATTTCCCAGATTATCTCCCCTTTGGGAACCGGTGGGTTGAAGGTTGAAACAAAGCGGCAACCATGAAAGTTACGCCAAATCTGTTTTAAGTGCGATAGTGGCCTCGCTTGAGCCGGGCCACTGATACAGGCCTTTCAAAATGGCGCCTGGTATTTTTTTTTTTTTTTTTGCGTTCTTGCCACTTCTTTTATTTATTTATTTCTGTATTTATTTTAGAATTCAGGCTCCCGGTGGATTTCAAGGAAGGCATAATGGTTATATCTTTTTTTTGGTGCAGATTAAAGCATATCCAGGGGGAGTTGTAAGGAGGCGTGTGATTCTTGCTCCAGTTCAGTGGTGCACTATGGGAGAGTACTGCAAGCTGAAAAGGTGCGATGCCTTCAAGTGAGGTTGTTGTGTTGACATAAAGCTAGCATGATGGCCTCTCAGGATACGCTTCACAATGTGCCACTTGTCCCTTACCAATACTTGAGTGTGACATGGCCACCTTTCAGCTCTTTCTCTCTCTTTCTCTCTGTTGAAACAAAACAAATGATAATGCTGCGGATTGCTGTCACTCAACAATTTAAAATGATTGTTTGCAACAGCAAGAATATGAGATCTCAGAGACGAGCAATTTATATGCGTAAGGGAGGTTCATTTTCATTAAAAGTTAGATTTTAATTGAAAGATACACACATTTTGTCCCTGAAAGAAACTGATTTTGTTTATTGTTTGTTTATTGTTTGAATTTTAATCACATTTTTCTGATCTCTCTCTCTCTCTCTCTCTCTCTCTCTCTCTCTCTCTCTCTCTCTCTCTCTCTCTCTCTCTCTCTCTCTCTCTCTCTCTCTCTCTCTCTCTCTCTCTCTCCATCCCTCTCTTCCTCTCCCTCTACGCGTGTCATAGGTTTGAGGTTGAGAAGCCTGGGCTTATTACGGGTGTAGAACGCTTCTTGTATTTAGCCTGGACCTTATCTTTACCAAATGTGCCAGGCTGCAGTCAAATATAACCCCGCGCCAAAGCCCAATATTAAAGTGTTACAGAGCATTATAAAACCACACAACCGTGCACAAGATGCGTGGACACATACACAAATACACACACATGCACCAACTCGTGGATGCACATGCATGCACAAACATTCTTGCTTTCTCACACATGCATTACTACTATGAGTGTCATTTTATGTACTTGCTCATCAGTATGTTTCAAGACAGCTTTTTTTTCACACATTTGACCAGGAAAGTGAAAAGGACCTTCTGAAATTGTCTGCCTTTGACACTTTAAAGTTAAGAAAACCACTCCAATTTAAGTGGGGGAACTATAGCGTGAGCCGTGTGCTGCAGGCTGCCAGCACTGTATATAAGACGATGCAGCCTTCTTGTCTGATATTTTCTTTTCAGATGTGCGTGCACTTCATCTGCCTTCTCCATTTGACTGTAATCCATTTTAGAAAGAGGATGTATTAAACCCTCTCACACATTTCTATAAATTTATGTATTTATTTTTTGCATGCTGACTCTTAAGTATGACTAGTGATGCTGCAGATGAAGCTTTGACAACTGTTATGTGTCTGGCTAACTGTCTTTTCTCTTCGTATGATAATTTCCACAATAATTTCGACTCTGTGATTTCATTGCTGTCTGTTGGCTCATCTGTTCTCCCCGCTCGCTATTGTGCACGGCGATAAATGAAATGAGGTCATATTCGGAAATGTCCTTACACAATGTGGCAATGCATACGTGTGGCGAGATTGTCGACATGCCGGCACCAAATGACCCGGAGCCTCCTGTGGGCTTAACCGTCATCAATTGCTCAGTATGCTAATTACAGCCCATACGGGACTGCACAATGCAGACACAATGGCATACTCACACACACCTCTTTATTTCCGCCTGACACATGTATGTGGCACAGTGTCGTGAATATATTATGCTATTTTTAACTCATTCACTGCCAGATGATGTGAAAAAAATGTGTCCACTCCAGTGCAAGGGTTTTTGTCTTTTTCACATAAATTCCAGGACACACCGAATATTGAGTTTTAGGGCATCATCCTCATTCAATGTAGCGTAAGAAACCTCTCTTCTTTCATCAGAACAAAGGAGTCAATTCCTAAATTATATGGGTCTGGAGTTATATGAGCTTGAAATGATTGCAGCTGTCCAAAATACAATGCAATACATACATATTATTTTATATAGCGCACTTATATAGCGGTTTATACAGCTGAAGCTGGAACAAAGCGCTAACATGGAAAAAAGGGAAATTATGCCCCTTTGTGGAAGGGAAAAACTTTGCCAGAGGTCTGACCAGCGCTTGTTCGGCACCCCCCCACCCCGCAAGAAAAAAACTAAACTTCAACAAATTAGTGAATGGCGCTCCACGCCATAATTTCAATTCCCAAACACATTTGGCAATGGCAGTGAACGAGTTAATGTGTTTTTGCCTTTTTAGGGGTAAATCGGATATGCCATTGTGGCTAGAAACTACTTTCAATTCCTCAATTAATTTCACGTTGATAGAAGATTGCAGTGGTGAATAGAAACATCCATGAAAAATTGTTTCCCAGCGTGATCTTAAAGGACACCCGACGTCTCCCGACAAGTTGTGTCCATAATTTGTAAAATGGCTTTAAATGACTTCTACTGGGCATATTTTAATAAGATTCCACCGCATATAGCTATATTTTACAGTTTAAGACTAGCGCTGAACATTCAGGAAGTCTTGTTTTTGAGTTGGTGACGAGTCCGTACGTGACGTAAAGGACCGCCTCCTGACCGTAAAAAAGACGCATTGTAGCGTCTTTCCATCACGTCAATGTATTTTGCTGTATTGTTTTTTTTTAACCTTGTGTTACACCCAAAAGCCGCCAGCAGAGGGAGTCCAAGCTCCATGGAAGGAATTTATCAGCCTGTGGCAACGGGTTGATTCATTCCTCACAGCTTGGTGGCCATTTTCTTGCCTCTTTTTGGGTGAGACATCCCCCCCCCGGTTTGCCTCAAAATGGCACGGAATAAATTCTTTAATCGATTGCAAACATGTATGCTTTCCTCTTCAGAACTATTTGAATCATATTCATAACTGGATGTGTAACAAGAAAGCATATTATCCGAATCTGAAGCCATTGTTTTTATTCTCCAGCAATGCAAGACGTCTTGGCGTGACATCACGAACTGGGGGCGGGACTTTCTGAAAATGCCCAATTCACAGCTCAATTTTTTTGCAGATTTTGGACACTTTAAGTCATTTTTATTGGTGTTTTGCATTTGAATAAAAATATCATACTGCGTGTTTTGGGTATTTTAGATGCTATAAAACGTTTTTCTGATGTCAGTTAAAAAACAAGAAAGTGACGTTGGTTGCCCATTAAAGCTTCATGTTGTAAAGGGGCAGATTTGAATAGGGATCTGTACAGTACAGATTGGCCTCCATTGATATCAACAACAACATATTACTTTTGCACAAATGTCAATATATTTGACTTTGACAAATGACTTTATTATATAGTACAGTTTATTTCTTGTGTAGTTTTAAGGCTTAGAAAATTATAAAGTAGAAAATTATGTTTTATGGGGACCCGGGAATGGATTATTCTCATTTTAATGGTTTCCTATGGGAAATTATTTTTTGGGATACACAGTTTTTGCCTTAAACACTCTATCTGGGAACCAATTAAGTTCGTAAGCCAAAGTATCACTGTATCTATTTTTTCAACACCCTTGGCGTTTGGACACATGGACAATCTGACTGAGTCAAAAACGGAAAGCGCAGATGGACCGCTGTGCGCTTACGTGACCCGCAAAGTCAGTCCGGGGCACACGATTGCAAATGCACATTCACGCATCAGGTTGACAAAAATTCCACAAGACACGGCACTGACTCTCATCGGTGTTCTACTTGCCTTGCAGAGAGCAGCCTCACTGTCTGACATATTAGCAGTATTTGAGCTTTGAAGGGGATTTAGAGTCTGGGCCGGCAGGTGGTCTTGGATTAAAGTGTGCAGTGAAAAAAAGTGTTTTTGCACCCAGACACGCTGATGTACGGAGAAGCGCAGGGATGTCAGTGGAGGTGGTGGAACGAGAAGGAAAACTATGCATGTCCTGGGATCAGACTAGGAGGAGGTTGCCATGGATACCATTTGAGGAGGCGAGAAGGACGGCGGGGCTTGAAAAACTATACTTGGCTATATGCCCACCTGTTCAGCATTTTTGGAAGACGGTATTAGTTATGGCATTGGAAAAACAATCTGTTTGAGATTGCTGACGAATTACGTTCATTAGAGTGCATCACACAGTAGAGTACATCCTAGCAAATTGAATTACATGCCGACGCCATCTTAATAGTCACTATACATTTCTCCACAGCGTTTACCGTCACGGGCATTATGCACGATGCGTGAATGTCTTTTAATTTGCACAGGGTCCATGTGGGGTACGCTGTGTCACCATCATAGCATATGTGGTGTAGTCAATCTAAAACGTTTCATGGCAAAAATGACATGTTCCGAAAAGAAGGCGGGAGAATAGGAAAAGAGTGACATCCTCCAGCCAAACATTAATAATGTAACACATTTCAAAGCTGTTTCCCACTGGGGGAAAAAAAAGCATTATTTTACCTGTCGCTTGTCTGACAGGCTGCTCCAAAGCTGACAGAATTTTATTCTGGGACCGCACAGGAGTGTGTTGGTGTTTCTGAATGTGAGAGATCTGTCATTTCTTCATCAGTACAGCTCGGTGGTGCTGGCAAAGAATGTGAAGCTTCACTGTAGCACCGGTTAGACACACATGCACCAGCACCCGCGCACATAGTCTCCTTTTCATACCCCTGCCAATCACAATACCTGCAGTGCTTCCTCCGCATTTTTTTTTTTTTGCTCCTATTTGACATGCAGCACTCCATTTGTACGTTTCCAAACAACACAACACCCCATCAGGGAGGTAATAAAGCAGAAACATGGGTAATAGCATTGGAGGTATTCGCTCGATGGGTGTGAGAGATCCAGGGCACGGTCAGCTTAACCACATTTTTATTCTGCTGCAACATACAGTAAATATCCTGTCTGCTGTCAAATAACTTTCCCAGAGTCCCAAAGGGCCCGAGGATCCTGACGATAATCACATTGCCCTCTCCCGTTGGTTATTTTTCACCAACCGTACTCTGTTTTTATGTTTTTTTCCGACTGCCTCGTCCTCACACTTTAATGTCTCCCAGTGTGAGGGTTGAGACTTAATTTGTTTTCAGAATCTGTCACAGTATATGTTTGATTTGAACCTTGGGCTTCACCAAAAAAATGATGCCAATCATGTCTTTATTGCAGTTTTGTGGATACTTTCACATGAATGTATCTATCTTCGTAACATTACTTGTGGCAACTGAAAAAAAAAATAAAAGCAGTGGCACGGTGAGGTCGAAAGAATAGTAAATATGAGCAATAAAACAAATTGGGTAAATTTCACCAAATTCCTCTGTTGAAAAGGGACCCTTGGGTCAATTATCTATGGGAAAAGTTTTAGGGTGAAATGCAGATAGCATATTGGGCCAAAACAATACAAAAATAAAAACAAATATTGGGCTCTTCCATCCCATTCTCAATGCTTTGCAGCATTTAAACTCATTCACTGCCATTCATGAATTTATTCGGGAATTGAAAATATGTGTTTCTTTTTACCTTCCACAAGGCGGCAGCATTTCCCTTTTTTCCATGTTAGTGCTTCATTCCAGTTTCAGCTGTTAAAGCGCTATATAAACCAATATGTATGTACATATTACATTGTATTTTGGACAGCTGCCCTCATTTCAAGCTCATATAACTCCAGACCCACCTAATTTAGGAATTAACTTTTTTTCTGATGAAAGAAGAGAGTTGAAGATTCATTATGGTGCATTGAATGTTTATGTAGTCCTAAAACTCAATATTTTGTGGGTCCTGGAATTCGAGTGACAATGACAAAAAAAACCTCGCACTGGAGTGGACACATTTTTGCACATCTGGCAGTGAATGAGTTAATAGGACTTAAGCACGAGTGTATGTCACACTGAAAAACGATGCCTTGGCATTGTTTTTTTTTCTTTGTGCTATTTGAATAACATGTAGGGCAATTTTTGGTCTACATATTTCAACAACAAAGCACAGTTCTGCTTATGCATGAGCACCGTCAGCCTCTGCAGGATTCTCTGTCTCATTTTTCCCAGTTTATGAAGTCAAATGCTATTCTTTCTAATTCAAAACATTATTTTCAGGTACAGTTTCTACATAATACTGCTTTAATGATACCATATAAACAGCATTTACGACACAAAGAGCAAAAATACAAAGTGTATAAAACAGAAGGACATAAAGCGCCTGGTAATTCCACCAGCGAAGGGAATACAAGTAATGTGTGTCGAAGTGTGTTACACATCCCCTTGCTAACAATGTCTGAATGGAGTGTATTACACTGCTGTTGCCTTGATCATCAGAAAGGGAAGTATTGATTGTCTTCTCAAGATCAGTGAGTGAATGGACAAGCATGTGTGTTGCTTTTCTAGAATGTTCTATTTTATTTCTGGGGCTCCATGAGAAATGACACAATATGCAAAGGCAGGTGTAGGGAACTTTTTTTGCCTAAGAGAGCCGTCAAAGCAAAATATTTAGAAATGTTTTTCAGTGAGAGCCACACACACACGACCACCCCCCACACATGTGTGTGTGAGAGAGAATTAAACAAAATGTCAGAATGTATTATTTCAAATAATTTTGTGATCATACTCACCATTAATATGAATGGTTCCTCATGATTGGTAAAAATCCAGTCAAACGATCGGAATGAAATTCAAGTTGCCGGATCCATAGGCGAAGTTACTGCTATCTAGCCTGCACACTGCTTATTAGCTTGCACGCGTGTTTTCTGCTGTCTCTCGCATGAGTATATTAATGCTAACGTAGCATGGGGCTTGTCAAACTGTTTCATCAATGATATTGTTTCATTGCAAATTAACATCACAGCAGAACCTATTCTCTCTACAAAGATGAATCATTTGGTCCAGTCAACGTGAACTGTGCAATACTCATATTTAATCATCCGCTTATTCAAAAAGGGGCGTTTACCTTGTTTCGACATCAATGGTCAGTATCGTCCAATCAAAATTGCTCTTTCACCCAACTGCATCCCAAACAGGAAATGAACAGCAAAAAAAAGCGAGAATATTTAGTTTTATCTGCGAGCCAGGCGCTATCATCAAAAGAACCATATATGGCTCAAGATCCATAGGTTCCTGACCCCTGTGCTATGGTTTTAATGTGTTACTGACTCATTTAAAGAAGGTAGGGTCATTTTACAACTTGTCCTTATCAAAAAACAGATTAAGCAACATAGTTTTAAAACTGCAGAGTGGATTTGCTTAACATATAGCAGAATATTGTTCCAGAGGCAAGGGCCAACAACAGAAAATGCTCTTTACCCTCTGAGGCTCTGCTTAATCCTTGACGCCTCCAGGAGTATCTGACACGAGGTAGAGGCATTGGGGTGGAGAAACTCAATGAGTAAAACTGCGGGGAGACCGTTTGTGATTATGCGCTCCTCTTATGGCAGGACCAAGTACAGATGCTTGCGGGGGGAACTGGCCGACTGCAAAATAAAGTGCATTACAATAATCTAGTTGAGATGTAACAAAGACATTGATCGTGTTTCATAGTGCTGCTAAGAAAGAAAGGCTTTCATTTATCCAGTTGCCTAAAATGAAAGAAAATGAACTAAACAACAGCGCTGATTTGGCGGCCCAATTTATAATCTCATTTATATACTATTGGCTTTAGATGAGAGGCTTCGTGGCCCAGGTCAACACAGCAGGGTGTTTGATAGTCAGTCAAGCACATTACAAACGATAAGATGAAGATAAAAAGTGATAAAATTTGGTTTTACTCCCTGGTCCTTTCTACTATCTTTCTCACTGCTTTATTTCCTGTATATGATAGCTGTCCATGTTAAGCGCTTTGTTCCATCTTCAGCTGTTATTAAAGCGCTATATAAATCAAGACGTATTGTATTATCTTGTATAAGATAAATATTAATAATAATACATGTCATTTATAAGCGTCTTTCAAAATTCTCTAGGTCACTTTACAGTTACAGGATACGTTTTTTTTTTTTTGTGTGGGTGAGCAGCAGCAGCCACACACGCCAGCGTTCACTCAACCCGGGAGTAACTGAAAAAGATAAAAAGCGAGCCAGCTAGCTGATAGATAGCTATAGCTAGCTATATAGCTAGCCAGCTAGATAGCTATATAGCTAATAGATAGCTTGCGATATAGCCAGCCAGCCATCCAGATCGCCAATACATAGCAAATAGATAGCAAGTATATATATATATATATATATATATATATTATATATATATATATATATATATATATATATATATATATATATATATATATATACACACAATGACAATGACCTGATACATGGTAAGAGTGATCCAAGATTGTCTCTATGACAATTTGTTTTATGACAACACCTAATACGCAGCCAATCGCAAGCGAGCTTGTTTCAGAATAAGGCTCGCAATACAAAATATAACTTATAGCGTCTCTGTCTGAACATTTTTTGACATACCGGCAAAAAATTTTCATATATACCATTGTTTGCTAACCGAATGTTTGTAAGTTGGGAAACGTCTGTAGTTGTATTGTATTGTAGTCCCGTTAGCGTTGCCCAATTTAGTTAATGCATAACGTAATTGTAGCCACTATTCTATCTTCTATTCTATGTGCTTTACAATGCAGTGCACCCTATGTATGAAAACAGTTTTGAAATCAGCCATTGAAGCACCTTATAGTGCAGAAAATACGGGAAGTAAGTGCACTGACACGACGGGCGCTTTTGTGAATAGTGAAACTAAGCAAACTAATCGCTCAACTTCATTCTATGTATTTAGCATTTCCATAATATGTTCTATTTAAATGTTGATTCCCGAGACACCAAGGCGACGCTTTCTACTCATGAGGATTAGCTCCCAGCTCACACATACGTTGTAATTATTTAGTTCTTCACCACATCTGCAGTCGTGCGGGCGCACGGTTGCAAGCTGACACCGACACGCACACATGCACATTCACAAATATTTATTCCATTTTGAATGTGCTCTCCCACTCACCACACACACACACACACACACACACATGTGCATCAAACATGGGCACACTTGCACGCACATACGCACGTTCCATCAGCAGCTCCGTCAGCCTCATCAAATCATTAGTCAGTTACGTTCATGTGAGCAAGTGAGGCAGAGACGGAGTGAAGGGAGGCCTGCCAAGCAAAGTGAAAAACATCACAGATGATAACAACAGCAGCACCCATTGCAGAAGCGCCGTTCTGTCTTCGCCTGTCTGCCACCGCGCATCTTTGTTGCTAGTTTGTTTGTATGCGTTGCAGGGAAGAAAGCCAGCAGGCAAGACTGTATCCAGGCCACTGCCTTGTTTTGATGTGGTCATGCTAATTAAAAAAAGGGAAGCTTTTTCTGCCAGCACTGGGCAAAGCATGGGAGAAACAGACAAAACCATTTTAACTGTAAAAAGAATGGTGAAGAAAGGAGGACACGAAATTCATCACAAGGGCAAAACACGACTCGTGAATTTTTGCAGGCTGAATGCATTGGGAGGTAAGGAGCGTGTTGGCTTTGTGGGGCGTTGGAGGTGCGTGGGACATAAGGGAGTCTTTTTTGGCTATGACTCAGACAACTGGCTCAGACCTAAGTATGACGTCAGCACGAGCTTGACTAAAGGGAAGGAGGGAAGGAAGAGGCGTGGGGAGGGTGTAGGTTTGGGGGGTAGATGATGCTCCGGGGGAGATTTGGAAAGCAAAAGCTACTAAGGAGGACACGCTGTGGGCCGGGAAGAAAGTGGGAATACGAAGTCGGGCAAACATATTTGAGTACGCAAGATGAGTTTAAGAGTGATAAACAGACAGATGGAATGAAAGACAAAGATGAGGGACGGGAGAAGAATAATTCTCTGGCAGGAAGGATAAAGGCAAAGTCAGTGAAAGAAATTGGTTTATGATCTTGGCTTAGACAGCATGTGGAGAAGAGAGAGATGAAGGAAGATGGAGGAGACAAAAATAGAGAAGGAAGCAGTGATAACAGAGAGTGATGGAGCAAGCAGGAAAGATTATGTCAAATCTTTGCTCTATAGCCTCTAATTAAAATAGTAGTCAAAATCCTTCAGTGTTTTACGACTCAGTCGAGAAAGTTCAAGGACCCGAGCTGTCAAGGAGCAGAAATAAACAGGCTCACATGCATTCAAAATATTGCCCTCTTCAAAGATATTTGCACCTTTTATTTATTCTGCAAGGAAATATATTTTTTTCAAGCATAAAGTTAGACAACCAGAGTGCTAAAATTGATGAAAAGTGGATGTCCATATGCAATGCATATGGACATCAGTAGCCTGGGAAATTTGTACTAAAATGAGGCATGTAATGATTCGTCATTAAAATCAATGTATCCGCTGTATGAAATGATATCGCCAGAATCGAGCAATATATCGTTTGGTCAAAAAATTGGTCTGAAATGAATAATGTTGATCAGAAAGTGTACAATGCGTCCTTCCTAGTCTTTTTACATGATGTTGCTCACTTGAGCTATCTAACTGGCTATCTAGCTAGTGATCTAGCTGGCTACCTAGCTATCTATTTGCTATCTATTAGCTGGCTATGTGGCTACCTAGCTAGCTATATATTTGCTCTCTATTTGCTATCTATGAGCTAGCTTGCTAACTTTCTATCTATTTGAGTTATTCCGGGTTGAGTGAACGCTGGCGCATGTGGCTGCCGCCGCTCACCCACGTAAAAACTGATCCTGTGTGTCATGATCTGGTTGGCCACCAACGGGTCGCGCTGTCGGCCCCACAGGCACCTGCACAGGTGCTTGTAGCCCCTAATCAGTGGCAGACTGCCACGTTCTGATTGGCCTCCAACGGGTAGCGCTGTCGGCCCTGCCTGCAGCCGCGCAGGTGCTGGTCGTTCCAATCAGTGGCAGTCAAAAGGACTCCCGGCACGACGATTCGGTGTCGGGTCATTGGTTTGTGCAGTGCATTCATTGCATTGTATGCTGTGCATGTGTTTGTTTCATCTTGGCAGACTTTTACTCTTGCTTTTTCTGATACTTTGTATTTTTCTGTTCAGATGATTTTGATGTTTTCGATTTTGTTCCTGCTGACTTTATTTTAATACAATTTCTCAAATACAACCTGCTGCTCCCTCCTTCCTGCTTATTTTGGGATCCACAACCGCCATCACCACCTTGCAAACCACACTGTGACCTTGAGAATTTTGAAAGGTGCTTATAAATGAAAATTATTATTATTATTAATATTAATATTAATATTAATGCTAAAATCCTAAGATAATAATAACAACGTATGTTGGCTATGTTTGCAGCGTTGCATTGCACTCCTGTACAAATGAAAGCTTACACAGACATATTGAAGGTGCCCCTTATAATGCAGTGCACCTTATGTCTGGAAAACGTTTCAAAATATGTCCTTTGTTGAAGGTGCGCCTTGTATTCTAGAAAATACGGTATATATAAGTTTTCCTAATATAAGGCACACCACATTATGAGGCGCTACAGTAGAAACTGGGGTTATACAGTAGTGCTTCTACTGGGGAAAATGGAGTCAGAGGCTGCTGACAGTCATTGCGAGACCTGTTGTGACTCAATATTACTACACATATAAGGCGCACCGGCGTATAGGGCTCAGGGTTAAAATGGAGGCTTTTTTGGTGCACCTTATACACGGGAAAATACTGTACATTTGGCCCAAAGAGCTGTCAAAGCGGTGAGCAAACGCTCAACAGGTTGATGTCATCGCTGCCATCATAACTCCAGTTGCATTTGTTCAGCTCGCAGGTCGTTAAACAAGACCCCCCTCCGACCACACACACTTATACGGACTAATCATTTGAGTCCAATCAGTGGGTCTTTTCAGGCAACTTGCGCCTCCCTGCCAACGCTACCGTACATATACGCACTTAGACACGCGCAGTCTGCAACTTGCACTGGTGACGGCTGACCGATGATGAAGGCACCGGGGCAAAAAATTAAAAAGCAGAGATGCGAGACAAAAGAAGGGAGGGTGAGCGGCGTGAGGACTGGAGGCTATTGTTATTAGAATATGAGAGACAGTGCAACAAATAGAATTTTAAACCTGTTGGAGGGCTACCATGCCGGCAGAGATCAGCAACAGACGCAACCTAAACTCCTGCGTGATTTCAGATAATAGTTCGGTGTGTTTGACGTGAATATTGAAGTCAAAATTAAATTAGTTTTCATGCATATTTCATAATATGCAAATGGTACAATGGAACTGCAGCAGAGGAGACTTGAGGCGGGTTTGACACGCTCATTAAAAAGATCTCAATGGAAGAATTCGGAATGTTTTTAATGGAAATGTCGTGTGTTTGACAGGTGCACAGAGGGAAAGACTGAGGATTGGAACAGTTGTACTAATTGAAAGGAAATATTCACTGGAAGAAAGAAATACCTCCTCATCCGCTTTAAAATAAGTCTTCCTATTCATGCGCCCTGACTCGCGCACATTTTTCTTTCAAATAGTTTTACTAATTATTTTGAAGACTAGGTGTTCCCATGGAGATGTCTGCGCCGATGGTAAAACTCCCACCAGCTTACAAATCATCCTCAGTGTTGAGGAATGGCTTTGGAAAAACATTTAAAGGACAACCGACGTCACTTGTTTGTTTCCTAACTGTCATCAGAAAAACGTTTTATAGCATCTAAAATACCCAAAACACGCAGTATGGTATTTTTATTCAAATGCACAAAACCAATAAAAATGACTTAAAGTGTCTAAAATCTGCAAAAAATTAAGCTGCGAATTGGGCATTTTCAGAAAGTCCCGCAAGACGTATTGCATTGCCGGAGAATCAAAACAATGGCTTCAGATTCGGAGAATATGCTTTCTTGTTACACATCCAGTTATGAATATGATTCAAATAGTTCTGAAGAGGAAAGCATACATGTTTGCAATCGATTAAAGAATTTATTCCGTGCCATTTTGAGGCAACATTGGGGGGTAATGTCTCACCCAAAAAGAGGCAGAAAATGGCCACCGAGCTCCTGTGAGGAATGAATCAGCCCGTTTCCACAGGCTCATAAATAACTTACATGGAGCTTGGACGCCCTCTTCTGGCTCTTTCTGGTGCAACACGAGGTTTTCAGCCCAAACAAGCATTGACGTGATGGAAGGACTGCTACAATGTGTCCTTTTTTTTTTGGTCAGGGGCGTTCCTTCAGTGACGTCACGTACGGACTCGTCACCAACTCAAAAACAAGACTTCCGGAATATTCAGCACAAGTCTTAAAATGTAAAATATAGCTATATGCGGTGGGATCTTTGTAAAATACGATCAGTAGAAGTCATTTGAAGCCATTTTACAAATTATGGACACAACTTGTCTGGAGATGTCGGTTGTCCTTTAAATGCAAACATTTACATTTAATTGGTCATGTTTGCCCTTTCAAAATGTTGTTTTGCGAGTGGCGCAACCACAAGTGTGTAAAATGCTACACCGTAGACGTGTCAATATACAAAGTGTGCTCTGCGATTTGGAACCTATGTTAACAAGAGAGCGCAATACTTATTTTTCTCATGTCAGAGGAGAGAGAACAACTCCCCCAGCCTCTTGATAATTGGAATTCATTATCTGGAGTGTGTGTCAAAGCACTCTTAATACCGCAACTTATCGTTACTGCTCCTGCACACAGAGACACGCGCATGCAATCTAACGGGGTGAAAGGAGCTTGTCTTAGCATTGTCCTTGGGTGGACGATCCAAAGTGGGCTACTGTGGAAACAAAAGAAAAAAAAACATGTTGTGTTTACCAGCAATCTTAAACTGTTTGAGTGGCTGCAATACATTTGATCGAACACTGAAGGTCTGCGTATGTTGGTTTAACATGGACGCTACTTGTTTACTTCTGTGTACAGATGCAACAATCGTACACAATGTGCTGTGGTGGCTGGCCCAGATGTTTTCCCAGATCCTTGTCCCGGAACATACAAGTACCTGGAGGTCCAGTATGAATGTGTTCCTTACAGTAAGTATGGTTCTTTCATTATCTGAATGGAAAATTATTGATCAAATTGTCTAAATATATATATATATATATATATATATATATATACACACAGTGATACCTTGGCTTACTAACTTAATTGGTTCCCAGACAGTGTGTAAGGTGAAGTGTGTATCACAAAAATTAATTTCCCATAGCAAACCATTAAAATGAAAATAATCCGTTCCCAGGTCCCAATAAAACATACTTTTCTACTTTCTAATTTTCTAAGCCTTAAAACTACACAAATTATACCTTATTTTATGTATAATACATGTGCTAAGGTATTATAATTAAGAAAATAAGCTGTACTGTATAATAAATTAATTTTATTTACCTTTGTGATGGTCGTTGATGTAGTAGCCTCTTGATATCCGAGTGAAGTTGCCGTGCTTTCTCTGCGATAATACCCTCACTCACACATTCCCCTGCTAGCTGTGTTTCATTAATCAATAGAATTGATGGAATGGTGTGGCCGGTTTCCTCAGCATTAAACGTAGCCTTCTTCTTTCACCATCTTGAGGAATGATCCCTTGTAGGTGCTTTCTCTGCGATAATTTTACCTAGCCCCTCATCAATTGTGTTTTGTTGAGCTGGGTTGATCGCTTTTTGCATCAAGTGTACAGATGGCTTCTGCGGGTTATTTGTGGAGCCTGATTGATGAAAGGAGTCAAAATTTGTTTTCTATCCATTTTCTCACTCTCTCTCTGTCGTCTGCCTGTCTCCTTAATGTTTAACCCCCCGCCCCTCATTGCTGCCTTCTTGACCAATCACGTGGCTTTAACCGATGACAGAGGACAAAAAAAAAGTCTTGTTATATCGCTATCGGATATATCGATAGTCCCGGTTATATCGATACTATTTCTATGCACGCATGGAGAAAATTACATGCAAACAGGGTCGGATATATCGATAGTCCCGGTTATATCGATATTTTTTCGGACTCCCTTGAATATCGATATAACGAGACTTTACTGTATATATATATATATATACAGTAGTCTCGCTATATATATTCTCGGGAGTCGGAAAAAATATCGATATATCATGATATATATATATATATTATCGATATTCTCGGGAGTCGGAAAAAATATCGATATAACCGGACTATCGATATATCCGATCCTGCGGCATGTACATTTTCTCCTTGCATTCATAGAAATAGTATCGTAATAAGCAGTACTATCGATATAACCGATATCGATATAACGAGACTTTACTGTATATATATACAAATACACTCACACATGGAGCCTTCATTTGTAATTTGTATATCATCCTTGACAAGAGCTCGAACAAGGTGTGAAGTGGTGCTCAACTTTCTCTGCAGTTTCAAAACACTTCAAACTACTTGGACTTGGAATATATATGACGAGAGCTAAGTTATCGAACGGATCACTCTCTGACAGTTTGGAGGTGTCGTTAATAACTTAAGAAAGGCACATTCTTGGGCACATCAGGCACCTCGTTCCAGAATGTCGGAAGTGGCTCAGGATAGATGTCATCCAAAATCCAAATGAAATAAATGTCTGTCATAAACACTCCAGACAAATGCCCAGATCGCTTCATCAATTCGTGGAAACGTGGATTTGTCATGTGGTGATGGGAAATGAGGTCGGTCTGGTGCTCGCTGCGAAAAGTCTGAGGGAAGTATGAGAAGTCAAATGATGACAGATGGCCACATGACCTCTGACCAAGTGATAACTGACTGGGAGGTTCTATCCACTGGAGTGAAACCTTCATGGGACATATATGAAATGTTCTATTTTTTTCTTCTTCTTCTTTTCCGTTCCTCCAAATCTGGGTTCCAGCTTTCGGCTCAGCAAATGTTTGGCAGTTCAAAGGAACGCCTTGTGGTTTGAAGACATCTATTTGTCCTTGATGTTTCCTGTCACATTTAAGCTTTGAGGGTTTGTCCAATGGCACAGATTGAACCACAACTTCTGTTTTAGTTTTATGGCGCGATTGTGAATGCATTCCATCCGTGGTTTACTTTCTAACACAGGAGGTCTCAAAAGTGGCTCACACCGCCTGCCCAGATGGGAGTGATTTTTGCCATATGTCAAAAACGAGACAACAGCATAACATCGGGGTCGGTAACGTTCTTTATTAGAACATAATATCCAAAAGAGCTTATTCAAAATTCATTTAAAGCCTCCGGACAAGTTGTGTCCATAAATTGTAAAATCACTTCAAATGACTTCGACTGAGCGTATTTTACAAAGATTCCACCGCATATATATTACGTTTTAAGACTCGCGCTGAATATTCAGGAAGTCCTGTTTTCGAGTTGATGACGATTCCTGACGTCACGTCACGTCAGGAACGCCCCAGACGGAGAAAGCGGCACACAATGCATTTTGGGTACTTTGTTTGGTCTGAAAACTTCATGTTGATCTGTGTTGATGGCAAAATTAGAAGGAAAACACACAAATAACGTGATGGTGAATCGTTGTGTGGTGCACCAAGACTACTATTTGATTCTAGTTGATACAAATTCCCAGCAGACAAATCAACCCATTTCCAACAGAGCTTGGGCGCCATCTTGTGCATTTTCTGGGACGCTACATTGGAGTCCTGGTGGTTCAAATTGATACGCAAGTACTTCTTTAACCGATTGCAAACATTTATGCTTTCCTCTTCAGAACTATTTGAGTCATATTCATGACTGGATGAGTAACAAGAAAGCATCTTCTTCGAATCTGGAGCCATTGTTTTGATTCTAGAGCAAGGCAAAGACGTCCTGTTGTGATGTCACGAACAAGGGGGCGGGACCTTCTGAAAGTGAAAATTTCCGGGGTCATTTTGAAGTCTTTTTGGGTCACTTGAACTCATTTTTCATTGGTGTTTTGCATTTGTCTAAATGAAAAAAATATTTTAGAACCTTATTTTTTTATTATTATTTAATTCTATAAAATAAGGAACCTAACGTGTGATATGTACCCAAAATGTTTTAAATGAAAAAAAGCTATTATAACAGTAAATATGATGATTATTATGATGATGATGATGATGATTATTATTATTATTATTATTATTATTATTCCATTAAAAACACCTTTCACAAATGTTAAAGTGTTGGGTTTAGAATTCGTTTGCGGTCATCATTCTTGATGTCACCATTCATGTACCACAAAATACCCGTGTGTCTTTTGAACGTTTCTCAAAGTGCTCCAGATATCAGATACTTCTTCGGAGTCTTATTTTTCTTCAGTGAGCCTTGACACCCAAGTCCTTTCAGCAGCCAAGGTGATTGCCCACTCTGAAGCATTCAATTATGTCTGGCTAAATGGCTCTTGCCTGCCGTCTAGAATGACCAGCAGATTAAATAATACGACTATCAGAGCCCTCGCCGGAGCAGATGGAAACACAACCTGATACCGCTTAATGCCCTACCAGCCATGGGTGCTTGCCACACATATGCAAAGCTTTAAAAGTACCTCTGTGGTATTTTTTTACTCCACTCTTCATCTTGTTCTCTTTGAATATGTCTGCTCACACAGCGGGATGGGAAGGCTGAAATCAGCAAAAAATATTCCATGCAAGTATAGACCAAAAAAAAGAAAAATCACAGAAAATAAAACAAAGCATCATCTGCCTCACAGTGCATGTCAAGGTTTGCGAGGTGGTGATGGCGGGTGCGGATCCCAAAAAGCAGGCAGGAGGGAGCAGGAGGTTGTTTGACAAATTGTATTAAAATAAAGGTCAGCAGGAACAAAATGTAAAACATCAAAATGATCTGAACAGAAAAAAGTATCAAAAGAAAACCAAGTGTAAAAGTCCACCAAGGTTAAACAAACACATGCACAGCATACAATGCATGCGATTGCAGACAAAGCATGCAACAAACAATGAACCGACACCGGATGGTCGTGCCGGGAGTCCTTTTAAGTGTCACTGATTAAAACGACCAGCACCTGCGAGGCTGCAGGCAGGGCTGACGTCGCTACCCGTTGGTCGCCAATCCGAACGTGGCAGTCCGCCACTGATCGGGACGACCAGCACCTGTGCAGGTGCAGGCGGGGCCGACAGCGCCACCCGTTGGTCGCCAACCAGATCATGACAGTGCAGAGTTGCAGTGATCGATCCCTGCCCGTGTTTTTTTCCTCGGGTCTTCGTGGGTTCTCAAATTGCCTCCCAAATTCCAAAAAAGCAAGCATGTCAGGCTAATAGAATGTTTTAAATGATCCCTAAATGTGATTCTGAGCATTTTGTGCCCTGCGATTGGGTAGTACCAGTTCCGGGTGGACCCTGCTGATCGCTCAGACAGCTCGGATAAGCTCCAGTATGCCTATGCAGATCAGAAAACTCAGTTGTTTCACCCCAAGAAAACCTCTTGTCAAAACCCCGACAACGAGCCCTTGTATCGTCCCCTTGAAATATTTATGAAATCGGTTTTCCTTGATAAGCACAATAACGTCTGAAGCTCAGAATACGATACTCCTGTCCAAAGATCCCAGCCATCTTTGATCAAACCGCCGCGCTTGACACAGCAAATCAATGTTGTCAGCGCCTTTGTTGGCGAGATAAATTTTACGAGACATTAAGCAGTGAAATATCTTCAAATTGTTGCTGTAAATCAAGACAGATCAATGGAAGAGGACCCTTTTGTGAAATATGTGTCAGTCGACTTAAACTCATGCCTTTCAAAAACACTCGCAAACTAACCGGCGGCCATATTTACATGTAAAAGCAGATGGCCTCAGTCGACATTCCATGAAATGGATCAACAATTCATCCTTCAATGTTCACAATTGATTTATTTTAATTAGAAGAAAAACAGGTACACTATTTGAGCCTCAATTCAAAGAGCATCTGCTGATTGAAGCTCAGGACTGCACTTAATTTTTCCCGCAAACAATGACTCATTCAGTTTCCATCCAATTGACATCAATCTCAACCTTCAATTAAATATTATTATTATTATTATTATTATTATTATTATTATTATTATTATTATTATTATCTGAGTTGGAATCCTGAGTTAAATTTGGAACAAAAAAATTGAATTATGAGTTAAAAGTCAGAATTCTGACTTTAAAAGTTGTACTTCTTAGTCAAAAATCAGAATTCTGAGTTAAAAGTCGGAATTCTTAGTTAAGAATCAAAATTCTGAGATTAAAGTCGGAATTCTGAGATTAAAATCAGAATTCTAAACTAAAAATCAGAATTCTGACTTTAAAAATCAGACTTCTGATTCGAAAATCAGAATTCTGAGATCAAAGTCGGAATTCTGAGATTAAAGGTGGCATTTTAAATTAAAAATCGAAATTCTGACCAAAAAAAGGGCTTCTGAGTCAAAAATTGGAATTCCGATATAAAAGTCATAAATCTGAGTTAAGTCAGAAATTGGAGTTAAAACTTGGAATCATCAGTTAAAAGTTGGAATTATGAGTTAAAAGTCAGAATTCTGACTTTAAAATCAGAATCAGAATCAGAAAACCTTTAATCGTCGCATAATGGGACATTATTCTAAATTAAAAATCGGAATTCTGATTTAAAAAATTGGACTTCTGAGTCAAAAACCTGAATTCTGATTTAAAAGTCATAAATCTGAGTTAAAAGTCAGAAATCGCAGTTAAAAGTTTGAATCCTGAGTTAAAAAATTGGAATTCTGGGCTAAAAGTCAGAATTCTGACTTTAAAAGTCAGATTCCTGAGTCAAAAATCGGAATTCTCAGTTAAAAGTCAGAATTCAGAGTTAAACCTCGGAATTCTGAGATTAAAGTCGGAATTTTAAATTAAAAATCGGAATTCTGACTTTAAAAATCAGGCTTGTGAATCAAAAATCGGAATTCCGATTCAAAAGTCATACATCTGAGTTATAAATTGGAAATCAGTCAGAATTTGGAATTTAAAAGTCAGAATTCTGACTTTAAAAGTCAGACTCCTGTGTCAAAAATCGGAATTCTGAGTTAAAAGTCAGAATTCTGAGAATAAAGTCAGATTTCTGAATTAAAAGTCGGATTTCTGAATTAAAAGTCAGAATTCTGAGTTAATAGTCAGAATTATGAGTTAAAAGTCTCAATCCTGAGTTAAGTGTGTGTGTTTGTGTTCCGGGTGTGTGCCGCTGCTTACCCGCATAAAAAAAAACATTGTTGTTCTTATCCTGTGACGATAAAATGTCCTTGAGATTTTTGAAAGGCACTAATAAATTAAATGTATTATCATTGTTATTATTAATTAACTGATCAACTGATGACCGTATCGATCACTTTGTACCGCCAAACAACCATACTGACCCATTTCTGCTCAGCTGAAACCAGGTTTCAGCTTGCAAAATCGCACCCAGCATGGTGGCGAGGGAATGCATACCTTCGCCCGTGCTTGCATTAAATGCAGTGAAAGGGCTCTTTTTACAACGTGCGATCGCTTGACCCTTGGCGATCACCTCCGAAGCCATCTGGTGTTCATCAGAGCTTGATTATGAGCGTCGGTCAGATGAGACGTCACTTTGCGCTGGCGGGCGCGTTCCCTTGGGCTTCTGAGGTTTAAGTAGCAGCAGGTACTCGCCTCTCTGCGGATGCCGAAAGCAAATCTTAAAGGACAACCGACGTCTTCGGACAAGTTGTGTCCATAATTTGTAAAATGGCTTCAAATGACTTCTACTGAGCGTATTTTACAAAGATTCCACCGCATATAGCTATATTTTTCGTTTTAAGATTCGCGCTGATATTCCGGAAGTCTTGTTTTTGAGTCGGTGACGAGTCCTCACGTTACGTCACTGAAGGAACGCCCCTGACCGAAAAAGGACACATTGTAGCAGTCCTTAATTAATCAGCCGGGGCTGATTAATTCCTTACACTGAGCTTTGTCGCCATCTTCTGCCTCTTTTTGGTGCTACATTTCCCACCACCAGATACCTCAAAATGGCACGGAATAAATTATTTAATCGATTGCAAAGATGTATGCTTTCCTCTTCAGAACTATTTGAATCATATTCATAACTGGATGAGTAACAAGAAAGCATATTATCGGAATCTGAAGCCATTGTTTTGATTCTCCAGCAAGGCAAGACGTCTTGGGGTGACACCACGAACAAGGGGGCAGGACCTTCTGAAACTGGCCACTTCCGGTTTCATTTTTTGGCAGTTTCAGCACACTTTAAGTTATTTTTATTGGTGTTTTGCATTTGACTAAAAATATCATACTGCATGTTTTGGGTATTTTAGATGCTATAAAACGTTTTTCTGATGTCAGTTAGGATACAAAAAAGTGATGTTGGTTGTCCTTTAAAGAAGATTGTAAAACAGGTAATTACTTTATACGGTTGAGTTTTCAGGGAAATTTGCGCCATCGCGGGGACCCCTTTTTTTTTTTTTTTTGGGGGGGGGGGGGTTGAGCACTTCCTCAACTCCTCACCCGTGTCTTTACCACTCTGCAAGATCCTTGGCATTTTTCCAAAGCTAAAATCATGCGCTCTCTTTCTTTTTGGCTCGTCCTTTCTCCGGATCTCTGCGGTTTGACTGTTTGACAGTTGCATGCCAATCGAGCCAACAAGCTTTGGCTGCCTTTGCTTGCCCTACTGTACATAGTGACTGGAAGCAGGACAAGCTCGCTAATATGATCGATATGGTCAGAAGAAAAAAAATTGATGCAGCAAACGTGCCATAGATATGCTTCATCTCCTCTACAATACACAACACATGTCTACCAATACATGCATTTCATTCAGGTTCATCCGTGACAATTTGGATCATGTCGATCCATGTTTTTTTCTTTCATCAGCACCATCGTCACATTCACGCAGTAGCTCTCCAACTGTAATCCTGATGCAATTAGCCTACTACCGCATTTCGTGTCATCATCGCAAAATGTCAGCGATATGTTATGCAATACCCACACTGTCTATTTTAAACAATAATGATTAGCACAGAAGAAAAGCTAATTAAAAGATAAAAATCACCTTTGTGTCTGTCCAATTAAAGACTCATATTGGACCCTTGGAAGACCTCAATCATGATGACATGAGAAAACCGATAGTTTTGCGACTGTGTGTGTGTGCGTGTGTTGTGTGTGCATGAGCATGTGTTCTCAAAACTGTGCGAGGGAAGATGGAAAAGGAAGCAAAAGAACAGAAGGAGAGCAAAGGAGGCAGAGTGACAGCCGAAACAGCGATAGAGAGAAATAGGTTAGACAGGGCCAGCAGACAAAGAGCAGAAATAGGGAATTAACTGATAAAAGACGCATGGAGAGGTGGACAGTCTCTGGGATGGAAGAAATAGAAGAAAAGCAGGGAATGAGATGGCACAATGTCAGGTGAGGAGGAGTAGAAAAGAAATGAGATAATAATGAAGTAAGAACGACCCCCCCCCCCCCACCCCACCAAAAAAGACGAAAAAAATGCCCGTAATTGACCTGGGGCTATAGCAGGCTGATTGGAGATTAGAGATAATTAAAAGTCAGAATTCAGAGTTAAACCTCGGAATTCTGAGATTAAAGTCGGAATTTTAAATTAAAAATTCTGACTTTAAAAATCAGGGTTGTGAATCAAAAATCGGAATTCCGATTCAAAAGTCATACATCTGAGTTATAAATTGGAAATCAGTCAGAATTTGGAATTTAAAAGTCAGAATTCTGACTTTAAAAGTCAGACTCCTGAGTCAAAAATTGGAATTCTGAGTTAAAAGTCGGAATTCTGAGATTGAAGTCGGATTTCTGAATTAAAAGTCGGAATTCTGAGTTAATAGTCAGAATTATGAGTTAAAAGTCTCAATCCTGAGTTAAGTGTGTGTGTTTGTGTTCCAGGTGTGTGCCGCTGCTTACCCGCATAAAAAAAAACATTGTTGTTCTTATCCTGTGACGATAAAATGTCCTTGAGATTTTTGAAAGGCACTAATAAATTAAATGTATTATCATTGTTATTATTAATTAACTGATCAACTGATGACCGTATCGATCACTTTGTACCGCCAAACAACCATACTGACCCATTTCTGCTCAGCTGAAACCAGGTTTCAGCTTGCAAAATCGCACCCAGCATGGTGGCGAGGGAATGCATACCTTCGCCTGTGCTTGCATTAAATGCAGTGAAAGGGCTCTTTTTACAACGTGCGATCGCTTGACCCTTGGCGATCACCTCCGAAGCCATCTGGTGTTCATCAGAGCTTGATTATGAGCGTCGGTCAGATGAGACGTCACTTTGCGCTGGCGGGCGCGTTCCCTTGGGCTTCTGAGGTTTAAGTAGCAGCAGGTACACTCGCCTCTCTGCGGATGCCGAAAGCAAATCTTAAAGGACAACCGACGTCTCCGGACAAGTTGTGTCCATAATTTGTAAAATGGCTTCAAATGACTTCTACTGAGCGTATTTTACAAAGATTCCACCGCATATAGCTATATTTTTCGTTTTAAGATTCGCGCTGATATTCCGGAAGTCTTGTTTTTGAGTCGGTGACGAGTCCTCACGTTACGTCACTGAAGGAACGCCCCTGACCGAAAAAGGACACATTGTAGCAGTCCTTAATTAATCAGCCGGGGCTGATGAATTCCTTACACTGAGCTTTGTCGCCATCTTCTGCCTCTTTTTGGTGCTACATTTCCCACCCCCAGATACCTCAAAATGGCACGGAATAAATTTTTTAATCGATTGCAAACATGTATGCTTTCCTCTTCAGAACTATTTGAATCATATTCATAACTGGATGAGTAACAAGAAAGCATATTATCCGAATCTGAAGCCATTGTTTTGATTCTCCAGCAAGGCAAGACGTCTTGGGGTGACACCACGAACAAGGGGGCAGGACCTTCTGAAACTGGCCACTTCCGGTTTCATTTTTTTGCAGTTTCAGCACACTTTAAGTTATTTTTATTGGTGTTTTGCATTTGACTAAAAATATCATACTGCATGTTTTGGGTATTTTAGATGCTATAAAACGTTTTTCTGATGTCAGTTAGGATACAAAAAAAGTGATGTTGGTTGTCCTTTAAAGAAGATTGTAAAACAGGTAATTACTTTATACGGTTGAGTTTTCAGGGAAATTTGCGCCATCGCGGGGACCCCTTTTTTTTTGGGGGGGGGGGGGGTTGAATACTTCCTCAACTCCTCACCCGTGTGTTTACCACTCTGCAAGATCCTTGGCATTTTTCCAAAGCTAAAATCATGCGCTCTCTTTCTTTTTGGCTCGTCCTTTCTCCGGATCTCTGCGGTTTGACTGTTTGACAGTTGCATGCCAATCGAGCCAACAAGCTTTGGCTGCCTTTGCTTGCCCTACTGTACATAGTGGCTGGAAGCAGGACAAGCTCGCTAATATGATCGATATGGTCGGAAGAAAAAAAATTGCTCTGATGCAGCAAACGTGCCATGGATATGCTTCATCTCCTCTACAATATACAACACATGTCTACCAATACATGCATTTCATTCAGGTTCATCCGTGACAATTTGGATCATGTCGATCCATGTTTTTTTCTTTCATCAGCACCATCGTCACATTCACGCAGTAGCTCTCCAACTGTAATCCTGATGCAATTAGCCTACTACCGCATTTCGTGTCATCATCGCAAAATGTCAGCGATATGTTACGCAATACCCACACTGTCTATTTTAAACAATAATGATTAGCACAGAAGAAAAGCTAATTAAAAGATAAAAATCACCTTTGTGTCTGTCCAATTAAAGACTCATATTGGACCCTTGGAAGACCTCAATCATGATGACATGAGAAAACCGATACAGTTTTGCGACTGCGTGTGTGTGCGTGTGTTGTGTGTGCATGAGCATGTGTTCTCAAAACTGTGCGAGGGAAGATGGAAAAGGAAGCAAAAGAACAGAAGGAGAGCAAAGGAGGCAGAGTGACAGCCGAAACAGCGATAGAGAGAAATAGGTTAGACAGGGCCAGCAGACAAAGAGCAGAAATAGGGAATTAACTGATAAAAGACGCATGGAGAGGTGGACAGTCTCTGGGATGGAAGAAATAGAAGAAAAGCAGGGAATGAGATGGCACAATGTCAGGTGAGGAGGAGTAGAAAAGAAATGAGATAATAATGAAGTAAGAACGACCCCCCCCCCCCCCCCACCCCACCAAAAAAGACGAAAAAAATGCCCGTAATTGACCTTGGGCTATAGCAGGCTGATTGGAGATTAGAGATAATTCTGGTAAGGCTTCTGTCACCACTCTTATGCAGAGGCACACACACACCCACAACACACCGCTACACGTAACACGTCGATGACACACACATTTCATGCACACACGAATGTGCACGCTTTCTCTATGCCCAGTCCGATACATCCTTAATAAAGCATACGTTTTCAATAAAAATGGTAATTATCTTCACACCGCCGCAAAGTAAGCTGAACATTACATTGCGGCTTTGTCTGTCCGTGTGTGTGTGTGTGTGTGAAGAAGAAGAAGTGTGTGTGTGTGTGTGGGTGTGTGTGTGTAAGGAAAAAGAAAAAAGGAGTGTTACTGCATAAATAAACCAAGCAGTTTTTTTCTACAAACGCAAGAACATTCTATAAACAGAATTATTTGAGAATTTATGATGACATACATTTTAATTGAATTTTTTTGGCTCTATCTAAAAACACACACACACACCCAAAAATGTAATTCATTCATTCATTCATCCTCCTGATCGTTTTAACCTCAGTAAGGTCGCGGGGGTGCCGCAGCCTATCCCAGCCGTCATTCGGGCACCCTAAATTGGGTGCCAACCAATTGCGGGGAGGGAATAAATAAATAAATAAATAACCAAATAAATAATAATAAAATAATAATAATAATAATAATAATAATAATAATAATAATAATAATAATAATAATAATAATACAGGTCCAGGTCACTCTACAGTCACAGGATAATTTTTTCTGTGAGTAGCGATAGCCACGCGCGCCAGCGTTCACTCCACCCGGAATAACTCAAATAGATAGAATGGTAGCTAGCTAGCGAATAGCTATCCAGATAGCCATCCAACTAATAGATCCCTAGCTATATTACCAGCTCTAACAGCTAGCCAGTTAGCACGCTAGCTAATAGATAGCCAGATAGCTAATAGACAGCAAATACATATTCTCAAAACCAAGCGAGTGAAAATCACATTTGTTGCGGGCTCCATATTAGTTACTGGTTTCCCTTGTATGGACAAATGATTCTGACATAACAATAACAAACAAACAATGTTTGCACTCATTTGAGTTACAATAAATAAATACATGAATTAAATACATAAATTAGATCACCTCTCATACAAACAAATACAGACATTCCGAACCACAAAATGAACTTTCCACAGCTGACGACATCACATATTTTCTTTAGCTACGAACCAGAATCAAACACGCCTGTGCTGGCTGCATCCCACAAATGTGCTCTAATTTGCCTCAATTGCTACAAGATCTGATTAATCAACAATCAGTTACACATACAAACACACGCACACATCCACACCAACACCTGAGTATAAAATTATTAACAGTCAATTGCATTATAAATTTGATCCAGTTTCGCTAGCTTTTCCTTGAAATTACATGTCGGGATATCTCAAAAGGATCTGGCAATGAGCTCACTGAATGGAGGTTCCGCTAATGTGGGAACACAAGAAAGAGCGATCCAAATTGAACACCATTTGTGTGACATTTGCTGTGACATTTGCTACACTTGTTGCTGACGTTCTATTTTCATTTGTGGAATGCAACCTTGGAGCAGGTACATTTCTCACATTTTGAAGGCTTCAAAAGAAGCTCTGTTGAATTGAAGTCCTTGTTCGCTGTCTCAATTCCCATACAGTATGTGACCAGGAAGTGTTATATGGGCATCTGAGAGTGTGATTTTTGTCATTCCATCAGCCCACATTTTTTTTGCATATATCATCGGCTTTGTCCCTTCAAGAAGAAAGGGGAACTTCAGAAGTCAAATGCCACTGGAGGCCTACATTTATATTTTCACACAGTGGTGCCTTCTGTGGCTTTTTCCCCCTATTTTTGATTTGCAACTCTTTCTCAAAAAGACCTAATTGCGTAATTACATGTCCAGCAAATGCTACTTCAACCAAAAGAAATACATTGGAGTGTGAAAACTTACTTAGTCATCTTATTGTAAACTATTTTTTTTATGATGACATTTTATGCTTAAGCGCTCCCTAGCGGCCATTAGAAAAATCAATATCCTGAATAGGCCGATCCTATAAAGGACAACCGACGTCTCCGGACAAGTTATGTCCATAATTTGTAAAATGGCTTCAAATGACTTCTACTGACCGTATTTTACAAAGATTCCACTGCATATAGCTATATTTTACATTTTAAGACTTGCTGAATATTCCGGAAGTCTTGTTTTTGAGTTGGTGACAAGTCCCTACGTGACGTCACTGAAGGAATGCCCCTGACCGAAAAAAAGGACACATTGTAGCAGTCCTTCCATCACGTCAATGCTTGTTTGGTCTGAAAACCTTGTGTTGCACCAGAAAGAGCCAGAAGAGGGCCTCCAAGCTCCATGTAAAGAATTTATCAGCCTGTGGAAACGGGCTGATTCATTCCTCACAGGAGCTCGGTGGCCATTTTCTGCCTCTTTTTGGGTGAAACATTTCCTCTCAATGTTGCCTCAAAATGGCACGGAATAAATTATTTAATCGATTGCAAACATGTATGCTTTCCGCTTCAGAACTATTTGAATCATATTCATAACTGGATGTATAACAAGAAAGCATATTCTCCGAATCTGAAGCCATTGTTTTTATTCTCCAGCAATGCAAGACGTCTTGGCGTGATGTCACGAACTGGGGGCGGACTTTCTGAAAATAACCAATTTGCAGCTCAATTTTTTGCAGATTTGTGAGATACATTTGTGAATGGCAGTGAATGAGTTAACAATGAAACATATTCATCTTTACCTATTTCTAAAAAAAATGCTTTCTGACAAACCAAGTCGAAATTGATCTCACAAACAACTGCCTTTATTATGACTCACACTCATACACACACACACGCACGCAAACACACACCCAGTTGTTTCAAGTTTAACTCCATCTCCATCAGGAGTTGCGCTAAAGCCGCACCAAGGCCATGCATTTTTCATGAGCAAGGGATTTAATGGTTGCATATGTGCGTGTCTCCATATGTTTATGTGCGTGATGCGTGTCTGTGGGCGCTGATGAGTTTTGGCTTTAATGTGCTAAACAACTTACAACATGGACCGTCAGACTCTTGTATGATTAAAAAAAAGATAAGGGTCCCAAAGTCCGTCCAAATATTATCCCTTGAAAGCATCATTCCAGCCTACGCTCCTTGTCGGCTCTCTGGGGAGCAGTTCTATTCAGCAGGTAGCTAACGGTCTTGAAAGACACAAGGGGAACTGCTTGCAGGATTAGGTTTCTGCTCTGTTCACAAGCCACTCATCCCCCCAAGGGACGAAGGTGGAATGGAATTCATATGTTTTAAAGGCTCCGAGCAACTTTGCACATTTCACTGAGGGGGCGACGTGAATAACCCTTAGCCAAAGAGAACTCTGAAGGGAGTGCTTTGAATATAATAGAGAGCGAATTGGTTTGTTGGGAATGGTGCAAAGCAGTGCAATCAGCATGATCCTGAACATCTGAACAATCACACACACACACACACACACACTCACATGGTGGAGATGACGTGCACAAAGCATGAACTCACCCGTTGTACTCTGCAGACGGTTTTCAATGCTCCCATATCAGTCGATCCACTGAATCGGAATCCCAGAAATCGACATTACTTGCGGTCTTGCCTTCCTCTGTTTTCATGAAAAGCTAGTATCCGCAACTCATTTCATTTTTTTCCGACTTCTTCTTTTCCTTTCGGCTTGTCCCTTCAAGGGGTCACCACAGCGAATCAAATTCAAACAAAGCAAAACTATACTCACCATTTGCTACATGGTCTTGTTTTTTCTCCACTATAAATACAATTTATTCAGGCTAATGTATATCCTCAAACTTTTTTTACCTATTGTCATATCCACTTGAACAAATAAATGTCTTTGAATATATATTGTCATGGTTGCAATGTGATGGCGGATCCCAAAAAGCAGGCAGGGCGGATGAGCAAGGTGACAAATTGTATTCAATAAAGACAAAGAGAACTAAATATAAAACAACAAATTCATGAGAATAAAAATAATCCAGATGAACAAATGAAAACCATGACCGAAACATGATTGAAAAACAAACATGATAGGGTCGAACCTGACACCGAGTATCAGTGCCGGTCGTCCTTTTATAGTCCTAATGACGTAATGACCAACAGGTGTGCCGCCCAACAGTGCCACCTGTTGGTCATAAACAGAAACGTGACATATTTTTCTGTCCAAATTGTAGTCGCCATTTTTACACCTTGGACAAAAAACAAACATCAGATTGTACAATTAAGTAAAATATTACATTTAATGTACTTTAATAATATTACCTATGCTGCATGTAACCAACTACTTTTAAATTGCATTTTCTGTGTAGCTCTATCTCGTTTCTATTTATAATTGTATTTTATTTTTTTGTATTCTATTTGTAATTGTATTTTATTTATGATAGTATCTATGCTTGTCTGTGACAGTCAAGTGTCCTTGAGAGCTTTGAAAGGCGCTTAAAATAAAATGTATTATTATTATTACTTTTGTGAAAATCAACATTGACTTGATAGCCATTCGAAATGTGTTGGGATATTTTTTTTTTCTTTACATTCCATTCCTGTTTTGACGGACATTACCAACAAACTGTCGCTAGCATTTGTACAAATGACACTCATTTGGAGGGGAGTGTCTGAGGCACTCGGGGACGCTATATCTCCAATATATGAGAAATATATAACACATTGAGAATTGTAAGATAACTTCCAGGTTGGAGCACCGCCGTCTCCTCTGTGTAATCTTATTAGACATGCCACATGGATAGCCTACTTGCACTTTCACAAGGTTAGGATGAAATATGACGATGATTATAAAGATCTGAGATTTTATTATCAATCACAATTTCTTCATTAATGCTTCATTAATCAATTTCGTCTCTTGTCCTTCTTTCTTTCTTTCCCTGTCGGTTTCTTTTTTTTTCAACTTTCATCAATGACTCCGGCAGAAGTGGAACAAAAAGGTAAGCCCAACATGCGCAATCCATGTTCTTAAATACCATTGTGTGTCTTACGGTCAAAGCCTATCCATCTTAATGCCATTGCGGTTATATTAAGACAGCCTGATCTCAGCATATCGAGGCAATTTCAAAACACTGGTTCTCATTAGATGCACTTCATATTATTCCATGGTATCGGGTAGAACGTCACTTAACTAAACCCTCCAAGGGTCAAGCACATTTTATGATGAACCCAATGAATAGAGGATTGCTTTGACATTTAATATTTCACATTCTTCCCGTGTGATATGAAAATGACGCAAGTGCTTTGAATACCCAATCAGAGTTGACTTAATATTCCCAGACGGTCACATATGATCTGGATTCATAATTTTCAAGAATTGGAAAACCGCAATGATCAGCTAGCTTGTCTTTTTCTGTGTCTGGTTTATATCTACTGTACTGTATAGTCTACAAAGGGGACACAATTCAAGTTACTAAAGTCCCTATAACTCTGGACACTCTAGCCACCCACAATTCACTGCGTCTCCCACATTGCTCATAAAACATGACCTCAGTGTTCCGAGATGGGAATACCAAACACAGAGCCGGAAATTAATTGTTGCGGCAATTGCAGAAACAGCAGGGTGGGGAAAAAAACTTGACAGAAAAAGAAAGGCAGGAAGAGAGAACCATGCAACTAATGAGGAGCTGGGATGAGAGGGAAAGTGGGACTTGGAAGAATTGGGGAGGTGGTGGGGAGGGGGGGGGGTTAGCAAATGTGCCCATTTTGTCCTCGCTACAATATGCTGGCATTATCTGTTGCTGTGCTCTGCACTCAGTGTGGCTCATCACAACACAATCCCAGCCGAGTTCAAACTCAATGTAAAATTAATTGCACTTGTCAGGAAAAAGGCAGGCTAATGTACATATGGTGTTATTCATCCTTTAGTGTTTCTCTGCCCGGGGATTCTGCGAGGGGTGTACCAAAGTGAACATCTCTTTGAATCCGACCACCAATCCGGCGCCTGGTCCAAGGACCCACTGCAGGCCTCAGACAAGATTTACTACATGCCCTGGACACCATACCGCACAGACACATTGACTGAGTACTCATCCAAGGAAGACTTCATTGCAGGCCGGCCAACCACGACATACAAACTGCCGCATCGTGTGGATGGCACCGGCTTTGTCGTGTATGACGGCGCTCTGTTCTTCAACAAAGAGCGAACCCGCAACATTGTCAAGTTTGACCTTCGCACACGTATCAAAAGCGGTGAGGCCATCATTGCCAATGCTAACTATCATGACACCTCCCCTTACCGCTGGGGGGGCAAGTCGGACATTGACTTGGCGGTGGATGAGAACGGACTTTGGGTGATCTATGCAACCGAGCAGAACAACGGGCGCGTTGTGGTGAGCCAGCTAAACCCTTACACCCTACGCATCGAAGGCTCTTGGGACACCAGCTATGACAAACGCTCCGCTTCCAATGCCTTCATGATCTGCGGCGTTCTGTACGTAGTCAAGACTGTCTATGAAGATGACGACAACGAAGGGACCGGGAACAAGATTGACTACATGTACAACACGGACAAGAGCAAAGAGACAAGTATAAACATACAGTTCCCCAACTCATATCAGTACATCGCTGCAGTGGATTACAACCCAAGAGACAACCTCCTCTACGTATGGAATAACTATCACGTGGTGAAGTACTCACTCGACTTCGGCAACAACGGTGAGTACCATATTCAACTTTCAACACTTTCTGTGCTCTGCTTTCATCATCATACCAAGATCAGAATCAGAATCAGAACACCTTTATTCGTCCCACAATGGGAAAATTTGCAGTGCACGGCAGCAATTTAAAAGGGGATGGGGTGGGGTTAAAAGGATAGAAAAACAAGATATTCTATGCGTAGTAAAATACAAATGTCAACTGTATTCTGTAAATGTGCAAAACCGTTTCATAAAAAAAATGTACATAGTGCAAGTATCAAGAAAGGCATATTGATATATGTAGCTGTATTGCATCAAAACATTTACAGTACAAGTGTCCAGTTTATTTTTCACATGTGATTATTGAGAATTGCGAAGCCTGACAGGAGTCGGTAGGAACGAGCGGCGGTACCTCTCCTTCTTGCAGTGTGGGTGTAACAGTCTCTGGCTGAAGGAGCTACCCAGATGTGGTACATCCAATGAAAAATTAGTCAGTTTCATCGTTATTTTCTTAAAATACTAGTCAAATCTCGGTTTTAGAACGTCTTGCTTCTTGTCCAATTCAGTTTTTGACCCAACATTTTGGGGGTTTTATGCCTCGGTTTATGTCCGAAATTTGGTTAATTCCTAACTGAGCGCATCTGAATTCACTACTCGTCTACCCTCCGCTTCCTTATACTTCACTTCCTTGTGTTGGGTCTCATTATCCATTGTAGCGTTCCATTAAGAGCAGGCGTGTTTGTATTGTTCAATCACGATTAAAAAAAATAAAAAATAGACATGGATTACATTGATCCCAATGGGAAATGTTTCGCTTTTCAACCAAATTGGTTTTCGAACAGGTTGCTGGAACCGATTATGGTCGAAAACCGAGGTTTGACTGTGGTACTTTGGCATTTTTGTTATGACTATAATAATATAATACCAATTGCTTTTTCTGTCAAGACATATGGGATACTCACATTCACTCATTTGATGCCAATAATTAAATTCTGAAAAATATCATGAAGATGATGGTAAAAAAAAAATGCCATCTGTGCATAAATAGTTATTAGTTATGACTCCCTCTAACACCCTTCTTGTGGTATCTGCAGTTTTAGTGATTAAAGAAAAGATCATGAATACCAATGCCAATGCTGTCTTTGATTCAAATCAAAAAGCTAGTTGAAAGAAAATCTGCATGTTTTGCCGATCTTTGTGTGGTTAACAAGGCTCATGGAACAACTTAACACCTTGAAAGTACTTCAGTATAGCTCAAATGTCAAATGAGTCGCATTTTATTGTACAGGGAAATACAGAGGAGCAGTATTTTATTTTCTTTGTTTATATTGGGTAATGATAATGGTTGTCTGTCAGTATTCATGTGGATCTTACGAAAAATAAGATTTAAAATAAGAAACTAGAAACTATTACTATGCAGCTACTTTGTTTTAAGATATGCATACATCCGTTACTTGTCTCATCGGATGGACGACTTAGAGGATCGAACCAGGTTGTTTTGGTGAGAGTTTGCGCTCATGTTCCATCAAGTTGAGGGATCATTTTATACAGTGTAGTAATGTGATGTTTCAACCAACTCTTCTCACCTCCGGACACATAAGTGCGTAAGCCTGAGGCCATAAGTGCTATTTCCTAAGTTTAATCTTCTTTCAACCCTTTCAATGGAGTCTTCAAACAGTCTGGCTGTGTGTCTTATTAAATGTTGTCTGAATTAACACATGCACTTACATGCCGTTTAGGCGGGTCCGAAGAGCAAATTACAGAGAAAAGCGGCATCAAACTTGGTTTATACCGATCAGCGATCGTATGCATCACGGGTGTGTAATGTAGTTATCCTATTCCAATCCTATTCATGATTGCGCATACATGTTTATCGGTGTACGCTTGAGTGTGATTATTGTCATAATGGAGCTCTGAGTGTGTCAGGAGGCTCGAAAGAGGAGATCAATGGGGATTCAATGCAGAGAATGACCTCCAATGCACATCAACAAGCCAGACTGCTGACCAGCGAGAGATAAATACATACAATCAATGAGGCCTCGCAGCTTTACTCTGCTCCTCCCTGGATGCCATCAGTCAATGAAGAAAAGGAATAAATTAGCTAGCTCAACTGCATGAATTTCTCATTGCGAGGAAAATCAGGTGACAAGTAAGCCTCTTTGACAGAGTTCCCGCACAATTGCTGTAAAAGAGCTGTAACTCTCAATTCAACTCAATTTCATCTGTGGGGCATTAAAAAAAACACAAAAAACAAATAATAAACAATAATAAAAAACAGCTAAAATGCTTGCAGTAAATTAAAAAAAAAACGATCATAAAATATATTGTTATAGCTATTATGACCGATAAAAATAATAACAATAAATTATTCATTTTGCATTATGATGTATCTCCCTGACATAAAACCAGTTGATAACATTGAAACACTTCTCCAGTTCCTCTCTTCTTGGTCTTTAAATCAAACTGTCACAATCGTTTTTGGCCATCTCCTGGTCCGTCAGCAGTCTTGGTGCTCTCTACTATCTTTATGACTGCTTTATTTCCTGTATATGATAGTTGTCCATGTTAAGGGCTTTGTTACAGCTTCAGCTGGTGTTAAAGCGCTATATAAATCAATATGTATTGTATGGTATTATATTGTCTGTTGGTGCTCGTTATTTCCGTAGATTGGCATTTCAAAAGCAGGGCATTCCACTTTGTGGGAATGAAGATAGCCAATCCAAGCGATTCCAAGGGCGGAAACATAACGGACTGACTCCCTGAAGTCCGTGCAGGAGATTTATAAGGAACTGCAAGAACACCTCCATTTCTGGATGAAATTGGGGGTTGTGAAGTGGCCACTTGGATACACACACACACACGAGTTGTGCCGCAGGCAGGGTTGGTTTAAAACTATATTAAAGATGATAACAACAATGCATCAGTGGTGCACAATATCTGTCTGCCTTCGCCTGTATCAAATCTCCAAAAATCGCATTGCACCGCCAGCACAATAACTTGAACCTGGTTTTATCTTGTCTAATGTTTCGTCTACTTTCAATCAGCAAATTGTCAGGTGTTCCAGAGGCCTCCAAAAGAAAACACCCGCTTGTCCTTTGGAATGTCTTGCAAGGCAGAGCCGGTTCTGCCAAATTCTCAAACAGGATGAGGCAGACTTAACCTGGCAACAAAATTAAGATATGGCAGTCTTTTTTCTTGTCAAATGCGCCTATCTATAAAAATACAGCAATGTCTTTTTAGACACTCCGGATTCAGTCCCAGGTAGAATTTTTTTTCAGACACGTTTTTTAGTCTCACAGTCATGAAATTTACATTTCACAGCAGCAAAGTTATGGAAGAAGAAAGGAAATGAAGAAGTAGAAAAACAAAATAGTGGATGTGCTGTAAAGGCAGTCAAACTAACTAAATAATACGACACCACAGAAAAGACATTCAATCTTAAGCACTTTCTGTAGTATCATTATTGCATGAATGAAGCATTTCTAGATTAAAGAGGACAGGATCACAGCGTCTTTTTCACCAGTGGATCAGGGACGTCATGGTAAAATGTGCACGTCTGCTACAAGTTAAATGTTGAAAGCAAACACGAAGCTGTAGAATCAATAAACAAAAATAGACTGTCTCATATATCCTGTCCCACATAAATCAGCTTCAATTTCAAGCCACGAAAGTTCCACATACGCATTGATGCTCCTTTCTTCTCAGCGCGGGCTCCTCAAGCCGCTGAACAAAACGGGGTTGTGAAAATGCTGCCCATTACAGGGGCAAAAAAAACACAATCACCCCAGAGCCATCCAGCGATGAGAGTCAAATGTCACTGACATCCCTCCCAAATCAAAAACAGTGCTGCCGAAAAGGTGCAACCGCTCAGCACAGTCTCCTCCTCGATTAATGTTGTTTTAAGTTGTTCTTAGAGAAGTGACAGGAACATGATTAAATCCTCTACCGACCTGTATGAAGGTGTCGAGAGGCTGAATTCACTCGCGTTGAATATAGCGGCTGATGGTTGTTGGAAACAAATAACTACAGTTTTCCCACTGCCGTTTATTTGTTTGTTGGCAAACAACCTCACGTTCCCCATTGTGCTCCATCAAAGGAATGGTTCAAATCACCCATCCCAGTCCTCTTTCTCATTTGACTTTACTTTGCGTGCTGCCTCACATCTCCAAGATACATTCTACGCAGAGAGAAAGCCAGATATCTCTTGTGCGAAGCGAGGCAGTAGATCTTCGGAGTTGGAGGCGAAGGATCGTAAACAAGAGGGAAATACGTTCCAAGAAAGTGAGTTGGAGCTGCTGCAACAGGTCGTTGTCGGTCAAATAACAACTTCAACAAAGTGTTTTTTATCGACCACCGAGTAAAGTGGGATAATGCCGCAACAATGTGCACTGTCACACTCTATTTGGATCCACCAGGAAATTACTTATGTCATGACATACATACGTTTTCTCTCCTTCTGGTGGGGTTTGATGTATTTACTTTTTTTCTAATATTGTGAACATATAGTTGGAACCAGAATGTCCAAAATCCGGCCCAGGGTCCAAATGCGGCCCGTGACCAATTTTCAACCGGCCCGCTGCCTCAGTCATAAAATCAATAATGTCTTTCCCGCATAAAACGAATAATTTTGGGATTAGCGCTGTTACCTGCGTGTGCTAAGTGCTGCCATCTACAGGCTCAATTAGGAACTGAAAATGAGTATATGAGTAAATAATAATAATACAGTAAAGTCTCGTTATATCGATATTCAAGGGAGTCCGAAAAAATATCGATATAACCGGGACTATCGATATATCCGACCCTGTTTGCATGTAATTTTCTCCGTGCGTGCATAGAAATAGTATCGATATAACCGGGACTATCGATATATCCGATATCGATATAACGAGACTTTACTGTAATAATAATAATAATAATACATTTCATTTATAAGCACCTTTCAAATCCCTCAAGGTCAGTTTACAGTCACAGGATACGTTTTTCTGTGGGTGAGCAGCTGTAGCCACACTTGCCAGCGTTCACTCAACCCAGAAATAACTCAAATAGACAGAACACTAGCTAGATAGCTAATAGATAGCTAACTAGAGCTAATAGCTAGCTAGCTAGAGCTAATAGATAGTTAGCTAGAGCTAATAGACAGCTAATCGACAGCTAGCTAGAGCTAGAGCTAATAGATAGCTAAATGAGCCGGCCAATTTTCTAAAATGGTGACTAAAGGAGGAAAGTTGACTGTCAATGTAAATTCAATTTTGATATGCTTGTTTCAAATGACACAAAACATCTGCTTAAGATAGCTGAACTTAAAATAAAAAACACAGAATGGCTATTTAAATTAATTGCTGTTATATGTCAAAATTGTCCACCAAGATTGGCCCCCTATAGAATTTTAACACGCCTTTGCAAAAAGTTTAAACCCCTGGTCTAAGCGAAGACCACTCGAATGTACACTTTTTTTTGCATTCCTACATTCCCGTCCGTATTCAGGCCAGGAAGCAGGGCAAGAAAAAAAAGAGGCCATGTGAAGGTTTCCATGTCATGACTGATTTGGCTCCACTTTTGTCTTGCCTCGTATGGATTTCTTAGACATGTCAAACAAGACAAAACGTGTAGCCATGAAAGGAAAAGAAAAAAAGGCTTTTCTTTTAACAGTTGATAACTCGTTTCTGAAGGACGACTTTCAAATGCAACTTTTCAAATTATCGCCATCATAAAACAGACAAAAAGCACTTTGGAGAAGTGAAGGTTGAGATTTCTGATTGATTCATTAAAAGTATGAATTTATCCACCCTTTAATGGAGCAATCTTACACTCTTACTCACTTCAATCCATTTGGCGGCTCAATATTGTCAAGTTGACGTTCACCCTTTTCACTTTTTCAACAAACTTGAAACTTCATTGCTGGCAACCATTTTTGTTTCAGTCATTATCCAAGGGTGCATTTTGACCTGCTTTGCCAAAACAGACTTTTTGATGTTCTTTTGATGATGCGGGGAGGCTCGATACCTCAGTTTACAAACTTAATTGGTACCCAGAAAGTGTGTGTAAGGCGAAAAATTCATCTGCCAACATTTATTTCCTATAAGAAACAATTGAAAATCAGAATAATCCATTCCCAGGTCCACATAAAACATAATTTTATTGTATAATAAAGTCATTTTATTTACCTGTGTGATGGTCGTTGATGTAGTTGCCTCCAAATCAACAGACGTTTCTTCTATTGCCTGAGACCGTTGCTTAGACAACACAGAAACACCCTTAGCCACACGTAGCAATGGTTGACTTCGCATACTGGTACTGGGACGCTAAGTCACACAAACGTACACCTCGTTCGTGTTTTTCGATGATCTCCTTCTTCTGCTTCTTTTGTGTCCTCTTCGGCTACACTACAAACACTAGCCTAAGGTGGGGTCTTTTTTGGTCCTATAATTGCAAAAGTACTCCACTCGATAGCAAACCACATCTGCACACAACTGCAATTTTGATTGGATGATACTGGCTGTCAGTTGAAACAGGTAAACGCCCCTTTAAATGAGCCCGAGTGGTAAAAACAAACTACACTTCAGCTTGAATACACCTAGGATTCGCCTTTGTGGAGAGAAAAGGTTCTGATTCTAATTTGCAATGAAACAATACCATCGATGAAACAGTCGAATGTCAGTGACATTTTAACAAGCCCCATGTTAACGTTAGCATCAATATACTTCTGTGAGAAGTATGATGCATAGCAAGTGTGGAAGCTAATGAGCCGTGTGCAGGCTAGCTAGCAGTAACTTTGCGTATGGAGCCGGCAAATTGACTTTCATTCAGATCGTTCCGCTGGATTTTTACCAATGATGAGGAACGGAAAACCATTCATGTTAACGGTGAATATTATCACAAAGTTATTTTAAATGTAAATTCTGACATTTTGTTGAAAAGTGGCCGTGCGTGCGCCCGCTCGCGTGTTGTGGCTCACACCGAAAAACATTTCTCAATATTTTACTTTTATGGCTCTCTTCGTCAAAAAGGTTCCCGACCCCTGTGATATGTGATGATCAAGCTGTTTTGCTTTAAAAGTTGAAGATAATCCTTCATGAGAAGATCTCTTTTCGACCTCCAGAGGGGACATTCAAGATAAATTCACTAAATGTTTGAATGGAGAAATTCAATGTGAGGCCATCTATGTGTTTGCACTTCAATTGATTCCCATTTTTAACAATTATATTAATATTATATCAGAATCAGAATCATCTTTATTGCCAAGTATGTAGAACACACAAGGAATTTGTTTCCGGTAGAACACGCTGCACTAGTATCGTCGTCAAAAAAACTGCTAAGTGGCACTATACAGTTCCATTTTGGCTACTGTTGAAGAGTTCAAAAAGTTAATGGCGAGGGGGAAGAAGCTGTTTAAATGTCTGCTGGATTTGGTGCGCATGGATCGGTAGCGCCTGCCTAAGGGGAGTAGCTGGAAAAGGTGGTGGGCAGGGTGCGGAGGGTCCAGTAGGATTTTCCGCGCCCTTGTTTGGATTCTTGCAGTGTGCAAGATATTACAAAATATCCTGTGGCTGTAAAGTGTCCTTGAGAGTTTTGAAAGACGCCTATAAATGAAATGTATTATTATTATTATTATTATTATTATTATTATTAGTCAACTTACCAGTCCTCCTAATTACCTAAGTTGAAGTGAATTTTTCCAAAATATGATCAGTTTCGTCTTCAGAAGCATGAACAAATCACTCAAAAGAGACCATTTGACTGAATTTATTGGATAGACAACAGAGAAAAAATAATGCTAAATCATCTTGCGTACGAGCTGCCTCAGTCTATATTTTTTTCCAGAGTGAGTGTGCCTGCAATAAAATATAAATGATATAAAAGTCACTTATTCAGAATGAAAAATAATAAATGATGTATTCCACACATTTTAAATAATTGACAGCATTACCAACTGAATGCTCTACACATCTCACCAACCTTCCATTGTGTTTGACTTTTGTCACAAGGTTTCTGCTCGCTTGAAGAAAACTTTTCAATTGTTTTGCTAAGTCTTACTTTGTTGTATGTTGTTTCCACTAGGAAAAGTACGAGTGAGTCTTTAAAATTCTCATCAATATTCAACCAGCTTACCTCCGATACAGCAGCACAGTTTGGAGAAGAAGAAAAAAAAAACACTCTTGTAATGTTTCCTTCAAGAATCAGACTTTGAATATCACAGGCGAGAAATGTTTTCAGGCTAAGTAAAAGCTGACATATAAATACCCCCATGTAATGCACCACATTGACACAGTAGGCAGTGGAAATTTGGCTGTTTGAAATGCATATAGATTTTTTTTCTCTTGGCACCTGAGAAGAAAGTAAACTGTGGCATGTTTTTTTTTCCCACGTCTATTTGTGTTTAGTCTTTGTCTGTTGAGTCCCCTGTTCTCTCACTCGTCATCGCGAACACAAACGCTCACAATGGCAGGAATCTTAACATTTCCCCTTCCCATATTCATACATCTTTCTTTTAGTCAGCCCTGTTTTTGTCTCACTTTGTGTCCTTATCTCCTACTTAATCTGCCCTCTTTTCCGGATCATATCGAAGCATCATTAGATGTATAGTATATACTATTGGAGCTATGGGCATGTCTGTCTTAAGTCAAAATCACTTGCCGAAATCTCCCGACCTGAATTCCTGAATATTCACATGCAAACTTCACGACTGTTTATAGACTTGTTTCATCACGTCTTCTTACATGCATATTGTAGAGGCCGAGCCTACGCAACCAGCGTGGCGCAGATGAAACATTTGAATAATTTAACACATCCACTCTGCTATGCTTTGCTCTTTCTAAAGTTTTTTTTTCTCCTTTCTCCTCAACAAAGTCGCAAACGTAATTCATGTTGGGTCTGCATCCATTCCCAGATTTGTTTCGCTCGTTTTGCTGCATCCTGCTTTGCAGTGTTATGCTCATCATTTCTACTTAAGCTCGTGTGACAGCTAGAAGCCGCTTGCACAGTATGTGCATGCATTTAAAAAGGAAGGCAATAGGGGTGTGTGCCTGTGTGGCATATATAGACGGTATAGATTATGTCTATCTTTGGGGGTTTAGATTTGCGCTGATCTTCCTCGATGCTTCTTGATGAAGTCTTCGGATCAGCCTCAATGTGAAAAGCACATCCATAGGGAATTGGAGAAGCTTTCAACACACAAGCTCCAAACGTGTCCCCCCAAAAAATGTCCCTGCCACCCATTGTTCCTGCTTTCCCAGCCTCTGAGGACCTCCCTGTGCAGTATAGCTAGCGTGGCTAAACGCTGTCCTTCAATGTAGCAGATTTCTTTGTCACAAATCCTCACCTCCATGCCAAATTAGCAAGACCTTGAAAAAGTCTTGTTGTCACGAAAGGAGGACAAGGAGCTGAGCATGCGATGGACCAAGCAAGGAAAAAAAAAGACACTGTCGCTATGCTCATCGCTACGCTACTATGGAATGCAGAGTCGTGAAACAGCACAATAAATGCTTTCGTGGTATAGTACACTTTTCACAAATGACAGAAATTAATTACCGGTATGTTTCTGCATCAGTCAGCAAACAGGAGGCGCTACATAGTCAAATTTATATCAACCCATATTAATTATCACTATCAGCTACAGTGCTAAATTCTAAATTTGAGTTTGAATATTATAAATAAAACAATATGCCAAATCACCTGCTTATTCAGCAATGCACTGTTTGCTACACTGACTGATTTACTGACTTACATACCTATCTAATGACCCATACAGATTCCGTGTGCTGAAAGAGTGAGACCTCATCTTACGAACTTAATTGGTTCCCAGAAAGTGTGTGTAAGGCAAAAATTAATTTCCCATAGGAAACCATTAAAAATGAAAATAATCCGTTTCCAGGTCCCCATAAAACATACTTTTTTACTAAATAAGACTTAAAACTACACAAAATATACCTTATTTTATGTATAATAATGCTATTGTATTGTAATTAAAGAAATCAACTGTACTGTATATTAAAATCGTTTCATTTACCTTTGTGATGTTCGTTGATGTTGTTGGCTCTTGATGATATCGGAGTAAAGTTGCCATGCTTTCTCTGCGTTAATACCCTCACACACTGTCCCCTACTAGCTGCTTTTTGTTAATCCAAATCAACAGAAGTTTTTCAACCTCTTCTATTGCCTGAGACCATTGCTTAGACAACACAGAAACACCCTTAGCCACACATAACAATGGTCGATTTAGCATAATGTTACTTGGAAGTCACACAAACGCACACCTCTTACGTGTTTTTCCATGATCTCCTATTATATAATTTTCTTTTGTGTCCTCTTCGGCTTAACACTAGCCTGTAGTGGGGTCTTTTTCGGTCCATCCAGTATCCACCCCATAACAAACCACACTGAGTGCACTCAAAGAAAGTGGGTGTGGAAAACTAGCCCGGCAGCCACGGTGGCGCAGTTCGTCCGTGTGGTTTAGTGTTCTTCCGTCGAACACTAGTCCGCCAGCCATTGTGGCGCTCCCTGTGTTTTCTGAAAACTAGTTCGTATGCCAAGATTTTCACGAATTTAATGTTCGTAAGGCGAGAAGTGCATTAGCTAACGCGTTCGTAAGCCGAGGTATCACTGTACTTTGGTGAACATGTGACTATGAATTTCAATTATTATAAAGAATTTCATATCGATATTCAAGGGAGTCCGAAAAAATATCGATATAACCGGGACTATCGATATAGCCGACCCTGTTTGCATGTAATTTTCTCCGTGCGTGCATAGAAATAGTATCGATATAACCGGGACTATCGATATATCCGATATCGATATAACGAGACTTTACTGTATTATTATGAATTTCAAATACTGTTGGTGTCAATAAACTTTGTTTCTTCACCACTGTACCATAGCCTCATTACACTGTTGTACCAAGAGATGACCTCTGGAAACAATAAATAAATAAATTATCACACCAAAACCTCAGTATTTTGCATAAATGTTCAAATTGGCATATTCAATCACATCGTGCAATTCATTTTTGCCATCATGTTCATAAATGGTCATACAAGGGTGATCTCGACTTGGCCCTTCTCGCTACGCCGTCAGTTAGCGGAAATGTAAACGTTCACCTCCCAACCTCGAATGGCTGAGATCACAGTGCCCCATTTCCTTGGCAAGTCAAGCATGGAGTAGCTATTGTCTGAACCCTCAGACATTTATTTACTCCCTTCGCGTCCTTCTTCGTTCCTTCTTCGGTCTCCTCTGCTCTCTTGTCCTGTTCTACCTCTTCCCCATCTCTCCTCTCCTGCTGTCGTTTACTCCCCGCCACCCCTCTGCCCCTTCATTCCACCTCTCCTTCCTGATTGCAATCAGCCGGTAGGGATAAGCATGGCAGGAAATGTTGGAAACAAGCTTAAGTGGAGAGAATAACACCGTTTTATGGCTGGAGTGGAGAACCCTCTTTCACCACATCGCTGATTACGCTGAGCCTCAGCACACACCAGTTTGCGTGTGTGCTGGTGTGTCCTTGAGCTGCTCCTGCTAACTTCTTTTTCATCCAAAGTGTTATGTGTATGTGTGTGTGTGTGTGTGTGTGTGTGTGTGTGTGTGTGTGTGTGTGTGTGTGTGTGTGTGTGTGTGTGTGTGTGTGTGTGTGTGTGTGTGTGTGTGTGTGTGTGTTGGGGGGGGTACCTTTTAACGTGACAAATCATATTTTAAGGACATTTGTGAATCTTGTTAAATCTAAACTTTACCAACTTGCAAAGTGTGATATCTCAATCTGACACCTCAATACTGCTGCTCTCACTTCTCTCCTAAGGGGCTTTATGCCACACTCACTCTCCTTTCCTCATGTCTTCCACTTGCATTCATCGTTTCTCTCGCAGCTTTTTCACTTGCCGCCTCATCCTCTCCTCTACTAAACAGATTATGACACAGTCTCCTCACCAGAGACTTTGGTTTAGAGAGCCTGTAACACCTGTTCTTTGCCTGCGGTGTGTGTCCTTATCGATTGAAAGGACCCTGCCAGGCCGTCTGTGCGTGTTTGGCTTGCTCACCGCTTTTCCGTCTACCCAGCAGCCGGTTCCAAATTTGGCTGACTTATCCAGAACACCACCAGGGTGGAAGGGAAGCCCACAGTTTAGCAAGAACTGAATCCACATATATACAAGCATTACTCAAAACAAAACAAAAAAATACTGCTGACTACTATTGTTATTTTATTTATTGTTGTTAAAGTGCTATATAAATCAATATGTATTGTATTGTATATTTTTATTAACATCATGGGGACTATCAGCGAGGAATAAATATCCATTAATGTCGTCAACCGTATGAATTTTCACATTGCTTTCATAAAATTGTTGAAACAATCACATAACAGTGTGTCCAATCAATACTGTCGGTCCTAGCCAATCAAAAGGCAAGGTCAGCCGGGATCATGTCTAGTTGTTGAGTAACGATAAATCTTGATATAATATGTGTAGTTTGGAAAATGGAAGTGAAATTCATCCAACTTAGTGAAAACAGCATTAATTGAAAAGGGTGTTTAACTTGTTCATGCACAAATAATGCTAATCTTTAACCTGGTGGTTTGTCCAATGGAGCAACCAGCGTGGCTGAAAGGGTTTAAAAAATGCTAGTCGTCGAGATGAAAAGCCTTTCAGAAGTTGGTGTCAGAAATTGAAGAAGCCAGGTGATAGCTTCCACAGCCTGTGTTCAAGGAAGTTGGTGTTCGGCAGCAGCGCGGTGAAAGTGCTTGTTAGCCAAGAAAATAACCTCAACCACAAAGCTTTGATTCATGCTCTCAATCGTACCTTCCCGTGAAGTACATCTACCGCTGCTACAGCAACTTCAATGACTGACCGTGAACATCAACCCCCCCCCCCCCCCCTCACATTCAGAGCAAAACAGGATTGGCCATAGAAAATGGTGTCGCCTCTAGTCAAATTTTGCATTCAACTTTTCGAAGACAAAGAAGCATTTATGGAATTGTCAATATGAAATCAATGTACACTAAATATAACCCGGAAGACATTTTAAATGCAAAAAGTATACGGATGTTTAAAAAATGAAAAATCTTCTTTTCCTTTTGGCTTTTTCCTTCAGGGGTCGCCACAGCGAATCAGTGTCCTCCCTCTTCAGAGATTACATTCGCATGTTTGTTTTGGTCAAGCTTTTACGTCAGATGCCCTTCCTGACACAACCTTCTGTATTTATCTGGGCTTGGGACTGGCACAATAAGACACTGGCTTGTCTCCCCTTGTGGCTACAAAACAAGCAACGCTACGAACTTAATAAAGATGAAGATGCTTGATAAAACGCCACTGCACACCCAAACACAAAATGGTTATCGGCACAGCAACATTCAAATAAAGTAAAACTACTCACCATTTGATGGCAAATGCTCTGATCTTTCCGTGAAACAGGCATCTCTTTCTTTCATTTCAATGAATGATTAGTAAAAATAACCCTTGAAATTTCTTAATCTCGGTTGATACAAAAAACGAAAATGAATAATTAAGAAGTAAAGTGTATTCCGAATTTGAATTACATAAATTGGATGTATTACATGGAATGTGTGTGGAATCTTGCACACTGCAAGAATCCAAACTAGGGCGCGGAAAATCCTACTGGACCCTCCGCACCCTGCCCACCACCTTTTCCAGCTACTCCCCTCAGACAGGCGCTACCGATCCATGCGCACCAAATCCAGCAGACATTTAAACAGCTTCTTCCCCCAAGCCATTAACTCTTTGAACTCTTTCAACAGTAGCCAAAATGGAACTGTATAGTGCCACTTAGCAGTTTTTTTGACAACGATACTAGTGCAGCGTGTTCTACCGGAAACAAATTCCTTGTGTGTTCTACATACTTGGCAATAAAGATGATTCTGATTCTGATTCTGATTCTGATTACAATCAGAAACAGAATCAGAAAGCATTTAATAGTCCCACAATGGGGAAATTTGCAATCTACATCAGCAAAATCATAATAATAATGATAATACATTACATTTATAAGCGCCTTTCAAAACTCTCAAGGACACTTTACAGTCACAGGATATTTTTTCTGCGGCTACAATAAACAAGAAAACAAAATACATTTAGTCTCACCAGCCTTTTGAACACAACTTTAAACCACAGCTGACCTTGGCGTGCCATGTTTATGTACCTGAAAATCCTGTGCGGGCTGAATGTGTTTATAAAGCAAAATCAAATTCATGAAATAAATGTGCATACGAAATTAGTAGTTGAACTTGTCAAGACCTGCCAGCCATTTGGATGGAGGCTTTATTAGCTGAGGTGGCTTTCTATCTCAAATGTATCTCTGCTTTGAAGTGCTCTATTCTGTCTTATCAGCAAGCTGGAGCCACTCGCCACAAGCTGTGTACGTGTGTGTGTGTGTGTGTGTGTGTGTGTGTGTGTGTGTGTCTGCCAGGCCATAGGGACAGTGTGTTATCGCAGTATGCAGCCTGGTCCAATGTTTGTGCTGCCATGCAGCCTCGAATGCTTTGTGTCCTCCAGTTAGATTATCGTTTTGCCTTGGAAGCATCCCTCCCCACCCTTCAAGTGGGTCGTGTGTGCATGTGTGCGTGCGTGCGTGTGCGTGCGTGCGTGTGTGTGTGTGTGTGTGTGTGTGTGTGTGTGTGTGTGTGTGTGTGTGTGTGTGTGTGTGTGTGTGTGTGTGTGTGTGTGTGTGTGTGTGTGTGTGTGTGTCAGGGAGAGTACAAGAGAGGAAAACCAAAACTGTTTTAGGACACTGCTTATTGTAAAGCCTATAGCACCACTTCCCGAATGCATTTTTTTATTTTTTTTTTTTTGTAATCACTTCCTGTCTTTCTGCCTGTCTTTTCCTGATCATGTGGGAATTCGGCCGGACTTGTTTATTTTCTCTCTTGCTCTTTCTTCGACCCCCTTCGACCATTTGATGTTGATGATTTACGGGTCTTTTGTTTATTGAGTGAGAAGTCAACAATAGTACTCGAAGCTACGAGGTGAATCCATGCAGGCAGATAGTTGCATTGTTATAGCTGTATGGTGAAACTTCATTCATCAAAGATACTATACATACACACCAACAGCTTGTATGTCTACAATTTAGGGTACAGCATGTTTTTTTTTGTTCAACCAAGATGACTTTTAGCACTTTGGTGAGGTGACAAGTCTCCCATTGTGAACTGATTTGAAGCACTTGTTCAAAATGCTTGTTTTCTTGTTGGGTATAGCAGTAACATGCTACCAGTAAACATACTGCAGTCCGCTGCTCACATTATTACAATATAATACATGTTGTCTTATATAGCGCTTTAGCAACAGCTGAAGCTGCAACAAAGCGCTTAACATAGACAGGTGTCATATAGAGGAAACCAAGATCAAGTTGTAATCATGCTGAGTCAAATGCCAAAGAGTACAAGTGAGTTTTGAGAGAAATGTTCAGTGGCAGGTCATTCCAGAGAGTGGGACCAGCAACGGAAAAGGTTCGATCCCCTCTAAGCCTCCGATTAGTTTTTGGCACATCTAATAATGTCTGATCAGCAGACCTGAGGCGTCGGGAAGGTGTGTAGAGGTGAATGAGCTCGGAGAGTTAAAGAGGAGTGAGGCCATTTAAAGATTTGAAGATAATTATTGTTTCTCAGAACCAAACTTGGAGCCATCATCGTCTGTAGTTTGCATGCTTGTTTTCACCCTCAACTAAAAATGAATAAGGTTGATTTCCTTGTCAGTTTCATTGATTGATCAAAGATGCTGTCTACTGATATCAGGGGTAGTTTAGATGTAGAGAACAAATGTTGTCGTATTGTACCCCCAAAAAAAAAGTTCTGTTCTTGTACCTGCGGATAATGTATGGTGATTTTCATGATAGCTTGTTGTTGTATTGCCATCAAAACATTTTTCATTATGGAGCAAATAGCCCCGGGCGATAGATAAACATCACTTCCCAAGCTTTCAACTTTGCTTGAAAGTGTTTCTGCCGTGTTAATAGTCGATAAAAACAATTTCATCAAAAATAATTAGCGGACCATCTGAAGTTTCTGATCCTTTCCACATCATTTTACTTCGCTGTCACCGTCTCTTAAGTTTAATTAATTTCATTTTTGCGGGGCGTTTGAAAGGACTATTAATCTATGTGATATGAAGACATCTCATGTCATTTTTTCAATTTCTGAATGATTAAACTATATCAGTGATTTTCATCACACACGTTCTAAAACTAGTAATATCTAGGACTTTTGAAAACTAAAAGCACAAACATTGTTTTGTGCAGAGTATATAACTGAATTACCCTCAATGTAAAAAAAATATTGGCACACTCCTTGCAAAACTCATACTGTCCACATTTTTCCTAAATATTTACACAATTTCAATACTCTCTCACAGAAGAAAACTGTTTTAGTCAATGTAATCAGTTCACTTTGTTAAACTGGACATGGACAACAATGCAGGAAGTGGGAAGTGTGAGAAGAATGAAAATTAGAGGAAAGCCAAGGAAGAAAATATGGATTGAAGAATCAAGAGGGGGGAGGGGCAAAAAGGTGAGGAGGAATAAAAAGTCGAGGAAGAGTTACTGATGACATCGAGCTACAAGAGTGGATCATTTAATCAACCATGGAATGACCCAGAGAGATGACACCGTGTAGACTGATTCCCCCCACCATCCTCTTTCTCAATCGGTCCATGGCATGACTGTCTACACTGGGGGTGTTTTGATCTGAGGGGGAAAATAAATATTGTTTTTATTTTGATGTTACGGGGAAAAAAAAAGGCTGGCAATATTCTCACTTTAATCTCAGAATTCTGACTTTAAAGTCACAATTCTGAGAGTAAAGTCAGAACTCTCACTTTAAAGTTTGAATTCTGAGAATAAAGTCAGCATTCTGATTGATTTAAGTGACAATCTTGCCAACCTTCTTTTATTTAGTGGCCCTAATCCTCTTCCGTATGATATTTACCTTTAATGTAAAACAGATTCTTATCTTACAGACAGTGTATTGTCGGTGTTCAAATACCTGACATGTTTCAGCGTCTACTTCCGCCTTCGTCAGAGTGTCCAAAGATATTTACCTTTGTTTGAGTGGATGAAAATACGTCAAAATGGATCAGTTTTTGAACACCAAAACAAGCATCTTCCTTATCTCATGATTATATTGACTTGCTTATGTGATTTCATGATTCTGTTTTTCATTTCACGATTCTTATTGGGCTGACCTTGGTTTTCAGGTATTTCTGCTGTCATGGGGGGCTTTTTATCGAGCATCTTCATCTTTATTAAGTTCATAGATTTGCTTGTTCTGTAGCCACAAGGGGACACAAGCCAGTGTCTTATTGTCTATGTCCCAGGCCCGGATAAATACAGAGGGTTGTGTAAGGAAGGGCATCCGACGTAAAAGCATGGTCAAAACAAACATGCCAATCAAACCTCTGAAGATGGAGGACACGGATGGATTCGCTGCGGCGACCCCTGAAGGGAAAAGCCCAAAGGAAAACAAGTTGCTGTCATATGTGGAAATGTGTGTTGGTATGACAATGGCAATTCCTTGAATGAAACTTGAAATAAAATTAAAAAACATGAATAAAGAACAAAGTAAAATAAGAATACAGTCACATAATAGCAATTAAGAATAAATAAATAAATGCCAGCTCTTCCCATTTTGTGGGCATTGGCCTTCAAAGGCAGTGTGGTTCTCCGCTTGCATAATCTACAAACTGACATTCAGTAAACTCACAATAGTAATTGCGATTAAGCTAAATAATATAGACTCATTTTTTTAATGTCTTTATGTGTAACCGATCCTACACTGTTTCTATGTGGATATTTGTTATTTGAAGGAATAACACTTCTGAATGGCAATGGGTAATTACCATTAGCATGTCAATAGAATTTTACATTGACTTTAGCATCTGTTTTAAAAACAAAGCATGCCTTGTATTTAACGAGGCAATGTGTTTAATTATTTTGTCGCTTATTTTGTTTCATCGCAAAGTGTCATTAAACAACGTGTGCTTAGTGAGTGGCAGAATCACACGTGTATCACATTCTCACTGCACAATCAACAGGGTGAAAGGCTAAAATCAGAATAAAAATGATTATTCTTCTTCTATTCTTCATCGTTTTCCTTTTCTCTTCCTTTCATAACGTTGCTGCTGTGAATTAGGAATGTATCAATTGTGAGACTAATAATCTTAACTTAATTAAGATTCATTGTCCAGACCAAGAGGCATATATTGTCGAGACAGATAAATCATCATGGTGATCATTTGTATGTCATGCCTAACTCATTATTGACCAGGCAAATTGCCTCATGAGGACATTTTTCAATATAGGTGTCCTCAAGCCATGTAGTGAAGACATGGGTGCATGACATTGCAGTCCCAACAACGACAACCATTAAAAAAAAATAAAACCTTAAAGTCTCTGTAAGCTCTCAGTCGTAGAGGACTGAGAGCTTGGCTGACAGTCTTGAGTAATTCATGGCATTATTCACATCCCAAAAAGTTGTGTAGAAGGGACAAAAAAGGGTGTATTTTTTTGCCGAATAGAAATCAGGATCGGGACAATCAAAGTGTGAACGCCAAAGTTGCAAGTGAGCAATCACGTCAGAAAATGTCAGGTGGAAAAATGTCAAGAGAGCAGCAGAGGAAAAGAAAAGACAGAGATGCTGCGGCCCCTTGCCTATGATGCTCGCAGGCTTTTATGTTGCCTCAACCCTCACTGCCAGCCGTGTTTTCAGCCTTGTACTCAAATGACAGCAGTCATCACCCTCAGACATACACACGCGCACGCACAAACAACACACAACACACACACACACTCACACGCACACACTCATCTTTTTTTATCAAAGGCACACACGCACACACACACTCACACACAGACTGACAGCTCGTCCCTAGGCCACTGCTGACACACATGATTGATGGCAATGTTCCGTGGAGAATGCGTAAGGCAGGGCCAGCAATAATTCAGGAAAAGAGCAGCTCTGTTTAGGTTGAGAAACACTCCATTAAGTTATGGAGAGAATAAATATAGAGAATGTACAGTGGGATGTTTCACGGCTGTCAGTCAAAGAGGCGGGCGAAGGAAAATCACAGAAGCAAGAAGGTGGTTTTCATTAAAGTCCACAGTAAGGTTGAACTTTTGGTCACAATGAATAATATGGTCATCCACTCATTGCAAACACCCACAGAGATCGTTTTTTCTCATTCCACCTACTCTTTTATTCCTACCCAAAGGACTGTGCAAATATCGTTAAATCAATGATAACAAGCATTGGCATGAAAAGGTGACAGCATGACCTCGTGCAGATTTCTTTAAAAAAAAAAGCTCATTTAGCCGACTCATTACAACAGTAAACATGACAAGCAATCTCATATCGAGGTGCCAGGGGAGAGATTGAGAAGGGTGTGTGTGCTTTTTGTCTTGTTGGTTTTATTGTTGGTTTAGGGTCCAATCAAAGGATTGGTTTTTGACTCCCTTCCAATTCCACATAAGTCATATTTGTGGTATATCCTAGCATTTTTTTTTTTTTTTGTGATCGCCTGAACTCACCATTGTAGTTATCACCATCTACCATCACCTTCGTTTTAAAAATTACTCCTGGCATCCTGTCTGGCTTGCACATGTATCATAATACGCTTTTTATCAAAGTGAGATGTGAATTCAGCCCTGCCTGCAGCCTCGCAGGTGCTGGTCGTTTTAATCACTGGCACTTAAAAGGACACCCGGCACGACCATCCGGTGTCGGTTCATTGTTTGCTGTTTGTTGCATGCATTGTGTATGCTGTGCATGTGTTTGTTTAACCTTGGCGGACTTTTACTTTTGGTCTTCTTTTGATATTTATTTTTTCTGTTCAGATGATTTTGATGTTTTACATTTTGTTCCTGCTGACCTTTATTTTAATACAATTTGTCAAACAACCTCCTGCTCCCTCCTGCCTGCTTTTTGGGATCCGCACCCGCCATCACCACCTAGCAAAACGTGACACATTCAGGTTATGAAATGTAAAAAAAATACAAATAGCTTCCCAATAACTCACTAAAGGATTGTTTTTCAAAGCCTTTTTAATTAAAGATGTCAGGCGACTCTCTGCTTTGATCTCTTCGAAGGCAATGTGTAAATATTTCCCTTTATCTCACACACTGTAATGCAATATTGATCAGCACCATGCAGAGCTGGAGCTGCAAGTTCAGAGATAGAATGAGACCATATATATATATATATATATATATATATATATATATATATATATATATATATATATATATATATATATATATATATATATATATATATATATATATACAGTAAGGTCTCGTTATATCGATATCGGATATATCGATAGTCCCGGTTATATCGATACTATTTCTATGCACGCACGGAGAAAATTACATGCAAACAGGGTGGGATATATCGATAGTCCCGGTTATATTGATATTTTTTCGGACTCCCTTGAATATCGATATAACGAGACTTTACTGTATATGTAGAACCGTTCCATTAATCAGATGATCAGAATCATCTTTATTATTGCCAAGTATGTAGAGCACACAAGGAATTTGTCATCAGAAAAATTGAGGCACTATACAGTTTTATTTGGGTGACTGTTTAGAGAGGGAATGGCTTGGGATAAGAAGCTGTTTAAAAATCTGCTGGATTTGGTGCGCATGGATCGGTAAAATGGGTTGTGGATTTTATGATAGCACAATTAACTGGATGAGTTCAATCTCTTGGGTCTTTGGACTGAACTTTTGCTTTTACTCCTTCATAGACTTCCGCCCGCCCATGATCCCTCCTAACAGAGGAGGAGGGAGTGCAGCCGGAGGGAGCTCCTCATCCTCCACCAGTCGTTCTACTACCACTCGTGCTCCCCCCTACTTCACCACCCCACGTCCTCTCCTCACGACTTCACCAGGACAGCGTTACCGAACCACCACAACTGTACGCCAGCCTGTCATGAATCCGGCCGGCAGTTCGTCATCAGACAGCAATCAGATCCCAGACACTAACCGCAAAGCCCGGGAACACTACCCGCCCGTTCAGGTCCCCCCGGCGGCACCACATCCCCCGGCGTTGCCTCCCCAGGACTTCTGTAGTCCTAGAGTTACGGCTGATATTTCCTGGCCCCGTACCCAGCAAGGTCAACTCGCCAAGCAGCCATGCCCAGTTGGGACACTCGGTAAGGAACATCAGTGGATGATGTCACTGTGTGAAATCTTTTTATGTTCAAAGTGTCTTCTCTTGATTAAGACCAATGAGGATATTTGCACCCTTTTGGGAGAATGTTCCAAGGAAAATCATCAAGATGCAACAGTGTAGCTCCTCTTGGAGGTCAAGACAAAAAGTTTTGACAGGTGTTCAACATAGTAACAAGTGAAGTGTTTAATACTGTTGCTTATACAGCAGGTCCATTCATCACAGCATGCGTGAAATGTACCTCCATGGGGTACATTGTTCATGTGAATTTGCTTACATGACAACGGCCTCCCTCATGTTCCCCTATGGGTAGTACATGAGGTGTTCAAGTCTTACAGTGAATGTCAGAGCTGTCTCACCATATTAGTTTTCCTGCACTTGCAGGTGTGGCCACATACATGTGTATGGCTCATTTGGGCTACTGGGATCCGAAAGGCCCTGACCTCAGCAACTGCACTTCACCTTGGGTCAACCACATCATGCAGAAAGTAAGTGTGTGATATGATTATTATCATTATTTTTTTTCCTGCCTTTGTAAGGATGTACGGTATGATACTTTTCCCAGATAATCATTTCTCAAGCATTACTGTCCAATGACCACAGGGAGTGATGCATCCCACATGTATCAATCTCCATTTGTCAACTTAGCCACTAGAGACAGAAGATATTGTATATAGCTGTTGGGGAGTCCAGATATATCCAGGTTTTGTTCATGTTTCGCTCTCCAAGATGCCAATATTGTGTGAATACAGTGAGACGAAAAATGCTAGCAGCGAAACACAATAAACAAACGATGTTCGGAAAGGTATGATATTACCTTGCACCGTCCAAACACTGCTTCTCCGATCATTGACTTAGTCGGTAAACTATGAACATTAACCGTTTGCAGCAATGAGCCATCCAATCAAGATGCTGTGATTATGTGGTAATTTTATTCACAGCCACTCTGTTGTATTTGCATTTCGACTAGACATTGTTGTGACAATGTGGCAAGTAGCTTTCTGTTGGCTAGTAGAAGGAGCAACTTTGAAAAGCAGTCTAAAAATTTGGATAAGCATTGGAATATGAAATATCTAAATTGGACTAATGCAGTGGTTCTTAACCTGGATTCGATCGAACCCTAGGGCCTAGGGTTCGGTGAGTCTGTCTCAGGGGTTTGGTGGATGGTTAGTGGGCACAGTCATTGAAAGAAGGGTTCGATGAATGATCATATGAAACTGGTGGTGTTCGGTGTCTCCAACAAGATTAAGAACCACTATTAACCTGCTATATAGACTAGTTACGATAAACAACTTATATTGATACTTGGCCATAAAGAATGTTAAGATGATTGAGTGAAAATCTGCAATGTAACGTATTTATTTCATTAACTGGTACATGTAAAATCATAAATCTAGTTTGGTTCTTAACAATGTATTTGTGGCCTATGGGTTTTGAACACGTAAGTGATCACAACTCCCAGAAACATTTTTTTTGTATGTGAAAGCAAAGATGCGTACATCACTCTTGGATCACTTGTGCCATATGGAAGCTTGCAGGCAGATGCTTGTCAGTGAAGATTTGCCTTATCATTTGCAATAAACTCAACGTCTGTGGTTAAAATGGAGTGTCATAACAGAACATTGACGTGACTTGTTATTGGGATGAGACGTGACAGATTCTAAGAGTAGGAAATCTCTAGCAGACAAAAAGAAAACCCTCCATAAATGTATTAAATATTAATTCATTCACTGCCAGATGATGTTCAAATACGTGTCCACTGCAGTGCCAGGGTTTTTGTCATTGTCACTTGAATTCCAGGAACCACAGAATATTGAGTTTTAGGACTATATTAAACATTGAATGCAGCGTAACAAACCTTAGACTCTTCTTTCGTCAAAAAAAAAAAACGTTATTTTGAAGCATTGAAAGTGGGGGCGCCTGTACAAAAGGTAACCTCATGGGAGGGAAAAACATGACCAGAGGTCTGACCGAAGCTTCAACTGCACCCCCCCGCTCCCCCTCAAGAAAAAACAAATCCCGAACAAATTTAGGAATGGCGCTCCATGTTATTTTCAATTCCCGAATAAATGGCAGTGAATGAGTTAATAACTACATGTATCTATCGGATTCTACTGTATGTGTAATTGTTTGTCATTGTTTAAATACAAATACAGTAATATACTGTATTCCATGAATAATAGATATTTTTTTTCTACAAAATCCCCTTTCAGAATTCCTCTCCTTCCCTCTCCTCCACTTTGCTCTCAACTTCCCCTGCAACATTTTCTCCTTGCTGCAACTCCCATTGTCGTCTACAACCACATTCATCAATGCTTAAAACCCTCCCCTGACCCCCCTTCGTATTCTTGTGTTTGTATCCAGCTCCGGTCAGGCGAGACGGCAGCCATCGTGGCCAGGGAACTGGCAGAGCAGACCAAAGGGCTCCTGCGTCCTGGCGACGTGCCTTCCACTGTGCGGGCTATGGCCCAGCTGGTGGAGCTCCTCGACGTCCAGCTCAGGAACCTTACCCCTGGGGGCAAGGACAGCGCCGCCCGCAGTCTCACCAAGGTACTGAATTGTCTCAGTTGCAAACAAAGTAACAGAAAATAATTACAAATGTGAAAATTGTGGAAACATAAAATAAAAATGCCTTCCAAACTAAAAAAAAATACATTACTAATTATTTTCAGATGCCAGCTTCTGGTCTAAATTAATCGAAACTGCACTCTCAATCCAAATCAGGACCTCTATTTAAAATGCCACCATTACAGTTCCAATTACTATATTTTCTGTACTAAGAGTATAAGGCGCATTTTCAATGAATGTCTTATTTTGAAACCGTTTTCATATATTGGTTGCACCTCATAATAAGGCGCATAAAATAGAAGCTAATCAGATCAGAATCAGAAAGCTTTTAATAGTCCCACAATGGGGGGATTTGCAATCTACAGCAGCAAAATTGAAAGGGGTGGGGTGGGATGAAAAGCTAAAAAATAAGTATTATATCTTCTTCTTGTTTTCCTTCCGGCTTTTCCCGTCAGGGGTCGCCACAGCGAATCAGTCCTCCATCTTCAGAGGTTTGATTCACATTTTTGTTTTGGCCAGGTATTCTATTCATAATAGAAATGTAGGAAGACTGAAATGTATAATGGCTGCGATTGCATTATGCACCCACTAGCTGAACTACACTAAAGGGAATACAATACAATACAATACAATACAATACAATACAATACAGGTTTATTTATATAGCACCTTCCGAACCACTGCAGCTGCAACAAAGTGCTTTACGGAATATTGAGAAAATAAATACTATATTCAAGGAATTTGAATATTTATGTAAATAAAAGATGCACTATTGAGGAAATTGGATTATTGTCGGAAAATATGTAATCACTTGTTACTGTTACTAATTAATTTCAAAAATGACTTTTTTTCAGCTGCACAAAGATGCATACTATATACAAAATAAACGATTGTACGGTCACTGTGGAGTTGCATAGGTGAAAACTCAAAATTGCGTATGCAGAGGATCTGTTTATCGGTGGTGAACAAAGAGGAATTTAGTTATGTAGTTTGTTCGTGTAGGCATTCATTAAAGTGAGCCAAGTCATTGGGGACTCGCTGACTGGCTGCCTTGGCTGCCTAATTGACTGGCTGACTCATTTAATGGGAAACTGTTCCTTGATTGTCTTTGCTGAGGTCAACAGTGATAGGACAACTTTGGGACCGAGACTGACAGCTGCTGCCAACTCTTATATACTCACTTTTTTCTTTTTTAACCACTTTCTGAGTCATTGGGCCTGCACCTATTTACACTATCCCAATTTGCCTTTCTGTCTCACTGCAACCTGTGCCCTTTCTCCTCACTGATTTGAAATCAACACATCAAAGCTTTTGCGTAAGTGGAGTCCATTAATATGTAATTTTACTGTTGACCAAAAGGCTAACGAGAGGTGGAATTTGTAGAGAAGTATTGCTCACTGTAAGTGGAAAATGGGTGCTTCTGATCTCATTAATGACCCAAATACATAATTAAATCATTGTGTGTTAAAATGATGACCATTCTTGTTTGAGTGGATTACAATACAAAGCTATAAAAGCCTTCAAGGGTAGATGTAGAAAATGAATGGAAGAATCTGCGCTTGTAAAAAAAATAAAAATAAAAAATTAACGCGTACATCACCGCTTATGCTTTGACATTTTGATAAAATAAAAACACACTAGATTTCAAAATGATTCAACTAGTCAGTGTTTGCTTCAGCATATCGAAACATTAAATCCTCGTCGATGAAAAGGTTTCTTCAGCCGTCAAGTGTACTTATTTGAAGTACACTCCGAAGAGCTTCGTCAGCGAACTAAAGTTGTGCTGTTAACTCTGGCCCTCTATATATCCCTAATGGACAGAGGTGGCAGTGCCAGACGTTTGCTCTATTAAATTATGGCTTTAATTCCACAGATCAATGTGTCTTGTTCTAAACCTTGCGTGTCTTCATGAACCATGCTGCTATAAAACCTTTTTTACACCAAAATATGACTTTGACAGTTTTAATTGAAAATAAATGCTATATTTTGCACATGCCTTGTCTCTACGACTGAGGTCACAATCAGTGGCAGTTGGGAAACAAATCGGAATAAGAGAAATGAGGGTGTGAGGGTGATACATTGAAAACAAAGGTGAGTAAGAAGAATAAAGATCAATTTCCAGTCCCCGAAGTCACTTTGAGTGATGTTAATATCACACTTTACCCAAGTGTGTGTGTCTCTGCTCAGGCCGGGTCCGTGTGTGTGAGACGGAGGTGTTACATCGCTAACAGTTGAATTGTTTGAATTTACAGCTTCAGAAGAGAGAGAGGTCCTGCAGGTTTTTCACACAGGTATTTCCACTTCCCGGTATCCGTTGATTGCTTTGCCACACCCCGCTTCATGTGTGTGTGCGCGTGCGTATTGTTTTTTTTTTTTTTTTTTTCCCCACGTTCATGTCCGTATGTAATTTATCAAAAAAGCCTGCGTGTGATGTCACACATTTGCGATGTGCTATGTTGGTACATAGTAGTCTGCGGCAGAGATGTTCTAATTTGATTTGAAACCCTTTGAGGGGGGGGGGGGTCATTCAACTACATCCCCCGCCGTAATTATAACAAATCCTCAACATCAATCACCTGAATCCGCAAGTGTTGGATGAGCATATTTTCATCTCCTCAAAGGGTTTGCTTTGTTTGTCTTCATTTCCATTTTCTTTCTATCATTTGCAATAAGCAGTACAGATAAGAGACCATGATCAATATCAATAGAAGCGCATCTATTTTGCAAGACCGAGTGCTGGGTTGCAAACGGACTGCCCTGGAAGCAAAATGACTCGCTATCCATCTCCATTCATTGAAATGTCTCCGCTGCCACTGCCGCATCAGAGAAAGTGAAGTGGAATGATGGATAGTTTGTTGCACAGTGGTTCTTGATCACGGTCTTGTTCTTTTGCAATCATATCCAACGTGTGTCTGGTTGGCTCAGTGTTCATGGCTTCTTTGTCCTTGTCGCTCTGTGCATTGTGGTTCATGTTGCAACCTTGAACGCATCATGTATCTGAAACATGGTTTTTTCACGTCAAGTGTACATCTTAACAAGAGATGGAAAAAAACATTGAGTTCCTCTACAAAATCAGCCATTTCATCTTTTTATGAATTGAGTAAACATGTTTTTTTGTGTATGTGTTGGGTCTGTGGTTTCAGGTCTTGAGGCATTGTAATGTAACATCAATTAAATCAGAAATTGGTAATTTGGGGGAAAAATATTTGAATATTTTATTGAAATAATTGAAGTCAAACATTGTTACACACCCTCTTACACAGGTGCCAAAGTTAAGTCCCGGGGGCCAATTCTGGCCCGCCACATCATTTTATTTGGCCTACGAAAGCAAATCAATCATGTCAAGTGCTATTATGCTTGCTCAAGTCCGAACCAAAATTTGAAATTGTCCCATGTAAATCACAATAACAGTCATTATTTTTTACTTTAAATTTCAAAACTAGTTATTCATCAATTTGTTGTGCGCTCTTTATGAAATATGTAGAGGATATGAAACATTTGAATGGCTTCTCCAAACTCATCATGACCCCCGAGAAGAAACTGTCACGACAATGTGGCTCATGGGAAAAAAAATGAGTTTGACGCCCATTTGTGATGTTATTTGTTGCTCCTCTCTTCAAGATCCAGTTGCTTTTACACTTGTTTTCAAATTACAACCCACATCAGTAAACATGTCCCCATTGAATTTGTGGACCTGTTTTACTCATTTACTGCCAGATAATATGCAAAAATGTGTTCCCTCCGGTGCCAAGGATTTTGTCATTTTCACTCAAATTGCAGCACAAACAGAATATTGAGTATTAGGACTACATAAACATTCAATACAATGTGTTTCAACCTTACACTCTCTTCTTTCAGCAGAAAAAAAGTTATATGGGTATGGAGTTATCTGAGCTTGAAATGGGGGCGGCTGTACAAAAGACAATACATACTGTACATATTGATTTATATAGTGCTTTAACAACAGCTGAAGCTGTAACAAAGCGCTAACATGGACAAAAAGGTAAACGCTGCCCCTCGTTGAAGGGAAAAAACATTCCCAGAGGTTTGACCAGCACTTTATCAGCACCTAGGCAAGAAAAAAACAAGACCCAAACAAATTCGGGAAAGGCGCTCCATATCACACTTCTCAATTCCTGAATCAATTTGGGAATGGCAGCGAATGATTTAATAGAGATTGGAATTTCCCCCCCAAAAGAAGCACTCATTGATATGTCACTAAACAAAAATTCAAAACACAATTTCTCAGTTAACCCCGAGTTTTATTTGGAAATGCTCACATAAATTAATGTAGTTATCGTCATTCTCCTCCATTTTTTTGTGCTTAGTACGTCTCGATCTTGCCCTATTTTCTTTTCCTGAAGCCGTAGTTATATTTGCAACTCTCAGCGTGACTGATTTCAGCAAAACACTATTACCGCATTCTGAAGCGGCACACCGACCACTCCAATGGGAAGCAAAGCGAGACGAGTACATCCAGGCTACGCTGGTAGTGTGCCGTTACAAGAACCAATCGATAACCACCAAGAAAGTAGAGTGCAAATTGGCCAAATGTCTTCTTCGTAATCCTCCTCACAAAACAAAGAAAGCAGAACTTCATTGGAAGACATAATAACCCAAAGACAAGGGAATGCAGCACCTACCACGTCTGTGTGCAGCGTCTCATTTTTTTCTTTGCTCTCACGCACGCATTCATACGCACGCTTGATGGGATAGCTCTTTTTCTCCTGATGCAGGCTGTTTTTTTCCCAACGTCCCCCCCGTTTGCAAAAACTAGCCACGTCAGCACCAGTCAGCAATGTCACATCATAGTCCGCCGCTTATAACGATATGCATGCTGACACACACGCACGTCGCCAACGTAGAAATAAAAACTCCCCGACAATCTTACACTGTCACATCACAACGACGTGCCATTTTTATTTATTTTTTTGATGCATTCCCTTCCATCTTTGACATCGCCAGTACATCGGTTCTGCACCTTCGGACATCTAGTGTCACAACATTACATCACACACACCTTCTGCGTTGTAGGGGAGGAGAAAGCGAGGGGGGGGGGGTGGTGGAAGTGATCGATTATATAATTAGCCCCTGTAATGCAAAACAAAATTATAGCAGCAGTCCCCCACTCTGCCAGATAGAAATGTGCGTGATTAGGGATGTGGTGTGTTGCTGCCCTCTCCTCGTTAATTATCTGCAGCACTAATTGTCAAGTGAGGAGAGCGTGCAGGAGGTTTGGGTTCTTAATAGAGATGAAAAATAATTGAATTCTCTCTCTCTCTCTCTCTCTCTCTCTCTCTCTCTCTCTCTCTCTCTCTCTCTCTCTCTCTCTCTCTCTCTCTCTCTCTCTCTCTCTCTCTCTCTCTCTCTCTCTCTCTCTCTCTCTCTCTCTCTCTCTCTCTCTCTCTCTCTCTCTCTCTCTCTCTCTCTCTCTCTCTCTCTCTCTCTCTCTCTCTCTCTCTCTCTCTCTCTCTCTCTCTCTCACACACACACAGAGTCCGTTTGGGGAACAGGGGACTCGTTTCATGTATACTAAATTGGCAATTTAATCATGATGAAGTTGGTTATTTGAAGAGGCTTTGATACTGCAGGCTGGTTGATGGAGGGAGGGAGCGTGTGCAAGGTACACTGTATTTATGGGAGTGACAGAGAGGGAAAGAGAGTCAGAGTGATAGAAATTAAACAGGAATACAAATGGGCATTTTACTCCTGTTCTTTGAAGGCCCACAGGGGAATCAATGGATTGAATGATGATTATTTTTTGAAGGCGCACAACTTGATGGATGTGTGTAAAAATACAACATGACAAATTCCCAAGGAGGTAAATAATCTATGACTCGAACATGACATGAAGACACACAGCAGTGCTGTTTTGAAATGCGTTCTCCGACCAACAGGAAGCAGCTAAAGGAGGGGTCGGGAACATTTTTGACTATGAGTGCCATAAAAGTAAAAAAAAAAAATAGAAATGTTTTTCAGTGAGAGCAGCATGCACGCACACACACAAAACACGCACGCACACACACGCGAACACACAAGCACGCGCGGCCACTTTTCAACAAAATGTCACAATGTATTATTTAAACTAACTTTGTGATAGTACTCATCTTCAACATGAATAGTTTTCCGTTCCTCATGATTGGTAAAAATCCAGCCAAACAAACGAATGTCAACTCGCCGGGTCCATATGCGAAGTTACTGCTAGCTAGCCTGGACACGACTCATTCGCTTTCGCACTTGCTTTTTGCTGTCTCTTGCAGAAGTATATTCATGCTAACATTAGCATGGGGCTTGTCAAAGTGCCACTGACATTCGACTGTTTCATCGATGGTATTATTTCATTGCAAATTAGAATCAGAACTTTTTCTCTCCACAAAGGCGAATCCTTCAGTCCATTTAACCTGAAGTGTGCGATACTGGGCATTTTTTTTTACTCGTCGGGCATATTTGAAAGGTCTGTTTACCTGTTTCAACATTAACGGCCAGTATCATCCAATCAAAATTGCGCTTTCCGCCAACTGCAGCCCAAACAGGAAATGAACATGAAAGCGAGAATATGTATTTTGTTTTATCGGCGAGCCAGACACAATCATGAGAATAGCCATATATGGCTCGCGAGCCATAGGTTCCTGACCCCTGAGCTAAAACAAAGCATTTCTCCATTGTGAGATTATCTTATTTTAGCTTTAAAATGTTCCATTTCCTGTTTCTAATCAGGCCATATATTCCAGCTCGCTCATCACTTGGCGAGAAAGCTGAGTGAGCAGGCTGTCAAAGGCATGGATTAGTCAAGTACAGTAAAGTCTCGTTATATCGATATTCTCGGGAGTCGGAAAAAATATCGATATAACCGGACTATCGATATATCCGATCCTGCGGCATGTAAATTTTCTCCTTGCGTTCATAGAAATAGTATCGTAATAAGCAGTACTATCGATATAACCGATATCGATATAACGAGACTTTACTGTAGTTAGTACGTCGTCTTCACAGTACATAGGTCCCGAGTTCAATTTCAGCTCCCGTGTGGAGTTTACATGTTCTCCCTGTGCTTGTGTGGGTTTTTTTCCGGGTTCTGCGATTTCCTCCCACATTCCAAAAAATGCATGGCAGGCTGATTGAACACTTCAAATTGGTCCTACGGGGATGTGTAAATATGAGTGTGAATGGTTGTTTGTCTCTGTGTGCACTGGGATTGGCTGGCAACCAATTCAGGGTGTCCCCTGCCTTGCGCCCAAAAACTGGCTGTGCCCCCCTCCCCCGCTACGGCTCTGGTGAAGATTAAGCAGATCAGAAAATTAATGAATGAATGATTTTGCCATTCCAAAAGCAGATGGTGATATGGATTTGAATTAGTTGAGGCTGAGTCAACATCACCTCTGCTGGTTGCAGCCAAGATGTGATGAATCAACAATCAATTTCATGGCATTGTCAGAACTTTCAAGGATTAGCTAATACACCAATCAGTTCGAGTGTCGCTCCTTGCGTACAGAAACAGAAATGGATTTGATCAGACAAAAAAAAAGAAAAAACGGACAGTGAGGAGACAGCGTTGCTCAATGACAATGTCTAATGTGCCCTCTATTTATGGATGGCGGGTCAGAACATGACATGCTGTGAATGTGAAGCCTGATTTAACTCTAAACTCGTTCTGTCAGGAAGGACAGAAGAGAAGTCCAACAACAAATGACAGAAAATCCTGCTTCTCTGACAAAAACATTCTCAAAAATCATGCACTTTCTTCAAGTGCAGTCAAGCGAAATAGAAAAGTATTTTTTTTTTTCATCCACTTTTATATCCGAATGCTGTCAGTTTAGAAGTGTGCCTCTCCGTGCGCCGGCGTACACACTGGCCCTCCACGCACGAGCGCCCATGCGTGTGCACGTGTGGTACTCGCGTAGCTGCGAGAAGTAGAACAGGCCGCCTCTCGTCTGTTTTGCCGCTCTTGTTTACGCTGGATTACCCCAACGCTTCAAAGGAATTCACTTCTGCCCCATTTACTGGTGTGCGCGTGTGTGTTTGTGTGTGTGTGTATACATGTGCATCTTTGTTATGTACATACAGCCGATTCTGCAGAGTGAGTAACCCCTAAAAAAGGGCCATAATTGTATCCGTTGAGTCGACAGATTTGAGTAGATGTCACCAAAGGCACCTGTGCTTTAAGGCGCGCACACACACACACACACACACACACACACACACACACGCACACACACACACACACACGCACACACACACACGCACACACACACACACGTACATATATCAACTTTTAGGATGTGTAGCTGTCTGGACCTCAAGGAAATCACAACCTTTTTTTTTTCTTCAGATACCGGTTCTTCTCCTCTGCAGATGTAATCTCAGCACCGGAGAATTACATTTCAATGGGGGAAAAAATATGGAATAGAAAATGCAAGATAATCAAAAGTTCAATGAAAAGCTTTTGAGAAGTTTAATGAGAGTTATATGGGAGGGTTGGTGTCAGTTGGTGGCTATCCGAAACACATCAAAGTACAGCATGAGGGAATGAAAAATGGAGCCTGCACTGAGAATAGTCTCAGCAAGTGGAGCAGAATGATGCACTGCAATGCTTCTCGTCTCAAAACCCCCCACGTGTGCGCTTGTATACACACACACACACACACGCACACGCACGCACACACACACACACACACACACACACACACACACACACACACACACACACACACACACACACACAAAACCACATCTCATCCATTTGTAAACTTGCATATTAAACAAAAAGGCACCCACACTCTGTTCCTCAGCTCTTATCATTTGTGTTTGCTGTCAGATGTAATTCTCAATACGCCAAAGAAAGCACAAAAAAGGAAGAAAAAAAATGTATGCATCATCTCTCAACAGCTAGAAAATTGTGTACGAGCCCAGTGCGCCCCTGTGTGTGAGTGGATGAAGAAATAATTGGCTGACATGATCATAAGACGTTATTGACATCCTGCTACACACAATGAAAACGTATTCCCAGGAAAATGGTGACCTTTGATCGGCTAAGAAGAAATTCTTGATGAATGAAGAACGTTTATGAATCCCCGTTGGACAATTTTGTGGGAAATTCTACCAACTCCCAGTCAGGGCCTTCCAATCATTTTGACAAACAGTAAGCTAGACTTTAGGCTTACGACTGATTTGTCTTTTTAAAGAGTTCAATCATCAAATCTCTGTATTCAACTCATTCACTGCCATTCCCAAATTTATTCAGGAATTGAAAATATGACGTTGAGTGCCATTCCCAAATTTGTTCGGGTTTTGTTTCTTTCTTGTTTGGGTGGCTCTGGCAATGATTTTCCTTTCCATAAGGGAGCACCATTTCTCTTTTTTTCCATGTTAGCTCTTTGTTCCAGCTACAGTTGTTGTTAAAGCGCTATAAAAAGCAATATGTATGTACAAACGCTCCCCAATTTACGAACAAGATTCGTTCCAAATGGTCGTTCGTAAGGTGAATTCATTCGTAAGTTGCTTTACTGCTATATTTTGCATGGAATGTATATTTAAAGGACAACCGAGACCCGAGACCGGACTCAGTAGGACGCATCTTTTTAGGTCACCCTCCCGAATAAGGAGATGTTTATGTAGTCCTAAAACTCAATATTCTGTGGGTCCTGGAATTCGAGTGACAATGACAAAAACCCTGGAGCTGGAGTGGGCATATTTTTGCACATGTCTGGCAGTGAAAGAGTTAAAATGATTTTTTTGTTAACAGTATTCAAGGAGCAGCAAAAGGAATTGAATATGTTTCCAGAATTCAAGAAGGGATGTTTGAAAAATGGTACCCCATCACACCTCTTCAAATGTTTTTTTTTTTTGCGTTGTGATGTACAGGATAGTTGCTTTGTTCTTGTGTTGCCGCATATGTCAGTTACAGTAGAGGTGATATATTGAAAGGAATGATTGGAAAGGTTGAATCAAAGGCGTGGATATGAGATTTGATTCAGCATGTTTGTTGCAAATTGATTTTTGACCTTGAGGATTCATTTTGAAACTCAGGGTCAGTCCCCTACAATAGATGGGCAATTATCAAACAACTTTATGTCCACCTTGTTCAAGAACACACACATGAAATTGCCTTCTTTTTTGCAGGGGCTGGGGGTGTCGTTTTTGGGATTTTTTTTGAGGGGTGGCTGACAACATTGACAAGATACATGATAATTAAAATTCGTATTTCATTCTGACGTGCCTACCAGGAGTTTTGTTGGAGCTTGATGTTGACAAAAGAGAATTGTTTTTGCGTGTGTACGCATTCATATCATACCCAACTTCCACTTGTTTGCCGAATCACTGGTTTAATTAGTTTGGTTTACAAGCAGCCATCCCTCAACTCATGCAACATGCATCACAGCTAATTAGCTGCGAGCTGGAGCGCAGCATTACACTATAATTTTAGCATCCCAGATTTAAAATGTGATTATACCGAGGATTATTTGCCACCCTCAATAAACTGAATAACATGTATGAAAGTTGTCACTTTCACCTCGACCAAATTGGTACTACCCATTTATAATATAAAAGCCAATTTAACTCATTCACTGCCAGACATGTGTCCACTCCAGTGCCAGGGTTTTTGTCATTGTCACTCGAATTCCAGGATCCACAGAATATTGAGTTTTAGGACTAAATAAACGTTAAAAGCAGCAGAAGAAACCTGAGACGCTCTTCTTTCATCAGGAAAAAAAAGAGTTAATTCCTAAATTTTATGGGTCTGGTGTTATATGCGCTTGAAATTAGGGTGGCTGTCCAAAATACAATGCAATACACACATATGGGTTTATATAGCACTTTAACAACAGCTGAACCTGGAACAAAGCGCTAACATGGAAAAAGGGAAATTTTGCCCCCTTGAGGAAGGGAAAAAAATTGCCAGAGGTCTGGCCAGCATTTTATATGCACCCTAGCAAAAAAAAAAAAAAAAAAAAACGAACAAATTCATGAATGGTGCTCTGCATCATATTTTTAATTCCTGAATAAATGTGTGAATGGCAGTGAATGAGTTAAAAAATGGTGGGGATTTTTTGTTGTTGTTTGTTTTTGACCTCAAATTTCCTTTGTTTGAATCAGCAAAGCATCTTAAAGGACAACCGACGTCTCCGGACAAGTTGCGTCCATAATTTGTAAAATGGCTTCAAATTACTTCTACTGAGCGTATTTTAGGACCCACGCTGAATATTCCGGAAGTCTTGTTTTTGAGTTGGTGACAAGTCCTCACCCTACGTCACTGAAGGAACGCCCCTGACCGAAAAAAGTACACATTGTAGCAGTCCTTCCATCACGTCAATGCATTTGGCTGTACTTGGCTGGTCTGAAAACTTCATGTAGCACCAAAAAAGAGGCAGATGAAGGCGACAAAGCTACATGTAAGGAATTAATCAGCCTCTGGAAACGGGCTGATTAATTCCTTACACGGCTTTGTTCCTTTTTTGTGTGTGACATTTCCCACCCCTGATGCCTCAAAATGACACAGAATAAATTCTTTAATCGATTGCAAACATGTATGCTTTCTTCTTCAGAAATATTTGAATCATATTCATAACTGGATGAGTAACAAGAAAGCATATTCTCCGAATCTGAAGCCATTGTTTTGATTCTCCAGCAAAGCAAGACGTCTTGGGGTGGGACAACGAACGAGGGGGCGGGACCTTCTGAAACTGGCCACTTCCGGGTTCAATTTGAAATAGTTTTTGGACACTTGGTATTTTGCCTTTGACTAAAAATATCATACTGCGTGTTTTGGGTATTTTACATGCTATAAAAGTTTTTATCTGATCAGTCAGTCAGTCAGTTAAGAAACTATAAAGTGACGTCGGTTGTCCTTTAAAGGTAACAGCTAAGCATCTACAGAATATTGGCGCACATGAAACTGAGCATATGGCGCTCATCCAAATCAGATTGTTTTGCCTTGTTGCAAGCATTCACTCAACTTAGTACCATTTATTTTTGTGTCCACTGCGCTCCCCTTTTCAAATCACCAATAAACTGACATAATTCCCTGCGCTCTCCCAATTCGGCCATTCCTCCCTGGAGAGCCCTCATGCTCGTATAAGGCCACCTGCTCTCCTCCGGCTTCCTTCTTGCGAGGCGGCAAAAGAGTGAGACGCAAGTGAGCAATGGCAGGACGTTTGCAGAGAGGTTGCTTTACAAGTCGAGAGTGAGAAATACAGGGGAAAAAAATTGAGAGGCAGATGGGAGGGTGCGATGTATGCCCATGATAGCACCTGTATTCGCTCTTCTCCATTTCCCAGAGGGCGCCTGTCACCGTGGAAGCACTGGACTGTTTTATCGCTTTCCCCTGACTCCATTCGTGTCTCTTCCCCCTCTGCTGCCCACCCCTTTCTTTTTGCTCTCCCAGAGTCTTTTAAAATGTGTCTGAAATTGAAGAGATGTGAATTCTTAAAATGATTGAAGGAATGGGCTGGAGACAAAACAAGTATTGTTTCAGAAGGGTTATTTCGTGTCCTTTCCTTCCATTTCCTCGACTAATGCTTTTGAACTCAAAGCTATTATGCATCGAGGAATATGACCCAGTAGACAATCGCAAACAGCTTTTCTTCTCCAAACCGTCCAGCAGTGCAAAAATAGCAGCGTTTGTTTCGAAACATTAAAGATATCCCTGCATGAAGCCGCAATCAGCTCATTAGCTGGATTTGATTTTCAAAACAAACAGATAAAGGATGTTTAATGGGGCTTTCACACTGGCAAATTTTGGAGAGTCTAATGTTTCTAACGCTGGACTGAATGTTTATGTAGTCCTAAAACTCAATATTCTGTGGGTCTTGGAATTCGAGTGAGAATGACAAAAATCCCGGCACTGAAGTGGACATATGTTTGCACAAGTCTGGCAGTGAATGAGTTAATAGTACTCTGGTTGAGCATTGGGTCAAGTTCGAAATGGACCTAAACCGACTCCTTCCTTTGTGCTGAAAAAGATCTGATTGAATTGAAGCAAGGAGCCTCAAGGGCACAGTGGTGAGGTGGCATTTCAACAGATGGCCGGATAGCAAGCCTTATAAGATCTGAGTGAAGGCTTTGCTTGAGATGCTACTTTATTTATTATTTTTTATTGTGATTGGCTGGTGACCATTTAGGAGTTTATCCCACCACAGCCAGAAAACAGCTGAGATAGCCTTCAGCACCTTCATGACCCTCTGAGGATTTAGAAAAATGGATGGATATGTGAAAGGTTACTGTACCCAGGTGAAAAAAACAAAAATCAAAAAACAAACATTTATAGCCCAAGCAACTGATTGTATGCCATTTTTATAGATATGCTTTTTTTAAATGCTGTTTTTCTTTTGCGAATTTGCATTTGCATGTGAATGCTGCATTTGCGTCCTTCAGATTTTCGTCAACATAATTTATCAACATGATAAATGAGAAGCCTCTACATTGCCATTGTCTTGTGTTATTGACTATTCTTATTACGGAACACTAATGTTACATGCACTCTTAATGGATTGGCAGTAACTGGTCAAGTTGGAATCATTTATTAAGTGTTTACTTCAATGTTTTTGCCGCCCCTCAGGCCATGGTGGAGACGGTGAATAATTTGCTGCAGCCGCGAGCCCAGACAGCGTGGAGAGAGCTTTCCACCAATGAGCAGCTGCACTCGGCCACGCTGCTCCTCGACACGGTGGAAACCGGCGCTTTTATGTTAGCTGACAACCTCCTCAAGACCGACACTGTGCAGGAAACGACCGACAACATCCGTGAGTCGCTTATTTTTTTTTCAGTGAACAAAAGATTTTGAATGCAGACTGTTGAAAAGGAAAGTCATTTAGCAGTGCACAAAAGGTTTAGGTATTACATTCATACTGCATTGTACAATGGATGAATTTGATTTTTTTTTTCTGATGTATTTTCAGGTGCGGTTTGCTCTGAATTAGTCAAAAACTTTTGACTTTTGACTTTTCTTAAGTATTCGTTAGAAGTTAGCGACACATTTTTTTTAAATGAGCTATACTGTATTTTCAGCATTATAAAGTGCATCCAAGTACAGTATACGGCGTACCTTCAATGAATGGCTTATTTTCAAACGGTTATCATATTTTGGACGCATCGCATCAGCTGGCTCATAGAAGTTACAATAGTGACTGCGTTTGTGTTATGCAGATAGGACGATACTCAAGGGAATACAATACAATACAGCTTCATTTGTCCGGAGTTTTCATAAGCACTGCAACTGTAAAAAACAGCATTTTACAGAAATGTTAAAAATATTACATCCTTAAATCAGAATATTGATCCATATAAAAGGGGGATCGGATTATAAAATGCTCTATTGTCATTTGTGAAAATTGAAAGCTTTTGTTTGGCTCCTGTAATGCAAAAACACAGTAGCTCACTAAAATGCTTTCAAGTACTTGGATATCCCATCCAGCAACCCACCCAGTTACACCTCAACATCTCCATCAACGACCTGGCATCTGTACATTGAGCTACTGTGTCACCTAGCGAGTCTTTCGACATCTGTCTACCCACTTTCGTCATCCACACGTGAATGAGAATACGTAGAGTCATATATTCATGAAATAAACAGCGGTACAGCCACTCTGCACTCCGAACCTTAATCCATCCATCTATCAATCCACCAGTCAATCAATAATGCACTGATGCAACATGCAACACTAACTCCAAAAGCAAATTAAAAACATTCACTTCCACAAATCGTTCACACATTGACCGTATTGATGACATGTAATACAATGAGTGTTTCATATTTCTACTTGACTCAACTATCATTGATTAGCTGCAATGGCTAACTGTCCATGTCATTCCCTCATTGAATGGCCACTGTGGTGTGCTTACAAATAAACATATCGTCATGCTGTTACAGTGCATAGTAACCTGTTAGCATTAAAAAAATAAAATTAAAGTAACTCAGGAATAAATATTTCTCTCCAAATTTTGATTTAATAGAAGTATTACATAATGTAAGATAATGTAAGAATAAGATAATTTTATTCCACTGTTTAATCTTGCGTGAATGTCATAAAAAATATATAATAAAATAAAGAAAAAGAGCTCTCGCAAATGTAAGGTGTTTTATGCTGTTAATTTTAGCACTTGGAATGTGTCAACATTATTAGAGTACAAATTGCAAGATAGAAAGTTGCTTAATTTTACTTGTCACGTTCATCCTTACACCCTGGGCTCTAGAATCAAACTAAATCTTGAGTAAAGATATTTAATTGCATTTCACAGTGATTAGCACATTGGCCTAAAATAATTCTTGACAGTATATGCAAAGGGGAAAGTGGCTTCTACAATTTGCTGTGCGCATGCCTTTCACCGAGCAGACGTGTCACTGTCAAAAATAAGACAGGAGGAAGAGTTTCACTGAGAAGCTTTGACTCATTTGAGACCTGCGCTGTGTGAGCACAACATAAAGGAAAAAATGACCTTGAGGCTTCTAAAGCAAGGAATGAATTTGTCAAAAGACCTGTTTTTTTGGTGCACACACACACACACACACACACACACACACACACACACACACACACACACACACACACACACACACACACACACACACACACACACACACACACACACACACACAATTTCTAGGCAAAGAAAAACAAATCTAGTTATTATAAGACTGCCCATACCGCCTTCTTCCCCACTGCCTCGAGCCTCCTCGATCATTTCTGCTCATTGCATCTCACTGATCCCATTATTCTGAACAGAAAAATGTCTAAAACATGGCCGAGCCAAAAGCCTCTAAAATCCCCCATGCTAAAACCCTGCCTTTAACTCATTCACTGCCGTTCCCGAATTCATTCGATAATTGCAAATGTGACGTGGGGCGCCATTTCCGAATTTGTTCGTGTTTTTTGTTTTTCTTGCTGACTGATGTAAACGACAACGTAGAAGAAGGGCCAAGTTTAAATGAATAACTTAACTCATTCACTGCCATTCCTGAATTTATTCGAGAATTGAAAATATGACGTGGAGCGCCATCCCCCAATTTGTTCGGGTTTTGGTTTTTATTGCGGGGACTGCCGATAAAGTGCTGATCAGCCCTCTAGAGATGTTTTTCCATTCCATGAGGGGACATCATTTCCCTTTTGTCCATGTTAGCGATTTGTTCCAGCTTCAGCGGTTGGTAAAGCGCCATATAAACCAATATAGGTAACATCAGACTCACGACCGATTTCCGTTCCGACCAAACGGTCGTAAGTCAAAATGGTCGTAAGTCGAAATACATTCAAAATGTTGAGTATGTATGTATTGCATTGCATTGTATTTTGTACGGCCACCCTCATTTCAAGCTCATATAAATCCTGACCCATATAATTTAGGAATTAACTTTTTTTTCTGATGACAGAAGAGAGTCTAAGGTTTCTTATGCTGCATTGAATGTTTATGTAGTACTAAAACTCAATATTCTGTGGGTCATGAAATTTGAGTGACAATGACAAAAACCCTGGCACTGGAGTGGACACATTTTTGCACGTCTGGCAGTGAATGAGTAATTGTAGTCTTCGTAAAGGGACAGAACTCTGTATGGTTGGGTCCACAATGCATCGCATCTTCATGTCAGAATTGGATGCTTGTCAGACTCACACCACTTGAATTATTGTTGAATATTTAAGATGGAATCTTATTTGTTTAAACGGTTAGCTAATATTAAATATGACAGAGGTTGCTTGTGGTAACTGAGTTGGTTGTCATTGTTCGGCCAACTTGCAAGCGTGTTTCAGCCACAACCCAATTTTCAATCTTGCAAAATGATGCCCTTTTCTGGGTCAGTACAAAATTGTTCACCAATGTGCTGTGAAAAGTTATTATACGCCATGCTTTGAGAAGATCATTCAGAGTACGCCTATATGTGGCTGCCCCTCCATGGCTTCCACTTATTCTTCTGATCTTGTGTTGAAAATATGCGCATAGATATTCATATATTTTCTATTCTCTTGTGTATCATCCACTTTGTTGGTGCAAAACAAAACTTCTCCATCACATGGCAAATTTTAACAAGCAGCAAGCTAGTATCGTCGCTCGTGGATATTTTGGGAATCTGATTCATTGGAGATAATGTTGTACTTTGCATTAAAATGTATTGCATATCCATTTTCTGCCTATTGCCATTCATGGTTGTTGTTTATTTGATATTCTTCAGCATTGGAAAGTCAAAACAATTAAGCATTACCACATGAGAAGAATTAGCGTTGTACTCACTAATCTTTTTGAAACTGATTCGATTACTCCACCATTGTTTTCCAAAGTAAAAGCAGATGTTTTGCAAATGTCTTATTTTGATTGAACACGGAAGGTAATTGGTTTATTTTTCACAACGTACTGCAGAAATTACAGAATAATTACTGTCGAGGGGATGAAATCAGATGATTTGGACAATTTGAAATGAAGCAACGTTTTGAAACTACTACGTGATTCATAAAACAGTTGATTCATTTGCTAATTGTTTAGTTCGCAAAAGAGGGAGCGAGTGGTCGACTGGTTACACGTCGGTCTCACACTTCAGATGTGCAAGGTTCAATCTCGCTAAGACTTTATCGCTTCTATGTCACGATGTCATGTTCATTACCTCTTATTCTTTACCTTTCGGCTTTTTCCCTTTAAGAGTCACCACAGCGAATCAATGTCCTCCATCTAACCCGGTTTTGTGCATCCTCTTCTCTCACACCAGCTACCTTCATGTCCTCTTTGACAACATCCAAAAACCTCCTCTTTGGTCTTCCTCTCGGTCTGGCAGTTCAAGGCTCAGCATCCTTCTCCCAATATAGTCGCTCTCTCTCCTCTGGACATGTCCAAACCATCTCAGTCTGGCCTCTCTAACTTTCTCTCCAAAGCTTCTAATATGAGTTGTCCTTCTGATATATTCATTTCTGATCCTATCCAACATGGTCACTCCCAAAGAAAACCTCAACGTCTTCATCTCTGCTCCCTCCAGCTCTGCTTCCTGCCTTTTCTTCAGTGGCACTGTCTCCAGTCCAAACATCATGGCTGGTCTCACCACTGTTTTATACACATTTCCTTTCATCCTAGCTGGAACCCTTCTATCACACATCACACCTGACATCGTTCCAGCCTGCCTGGACTCGCCTCTTCATCTCTTTTCCACACTCTCCATTGCTCTGGACAGTTGACCCCAAGTACTCCCTGTAGCATCACTCTTGTACTTGGAACCCTCTCATTCACACATATATTTCGTCTTGCTGCGACTGATCTTCATTCCTCTCCTCTCCAAGACCTGTTCATTACCGAACCAAAAGATTATTGTTCAACCCCAGTTATCAATCAGTTGCTTCTCAATTTTTGAAAAATGGCTGTTGTGAGTACCCGTATTATCGAATATAAGTTCTAGGTCAGTGACTGCATTGTACAAAGTCGCTTTTCAATTTCAAACCATCTCCCTTAAAGCGTCTATCCTTACTGCTAATCAGCGATGGCCTCGCAGGAACAAGACGAGGTGATTTGTAGTTTGGGTGTTTCCCTTCATTTTATTTGTACCCACGACCTCGAGTGTCATTCATGTTTCCCCTCCTTCACTCCACATCTCCTCCTCCTCCTGATCCTCACTTGTTTGGTTTGATCTGACGTCACCCACACAACACATCAGCAAGCACCCCCGCACACACCTCCCCCCCCTCCGGTGCTTGTATGTTACGCCATCAAAAGTGAAAAAGGGGAGCAGGAGAGGAAATTAAGCAAGCGTTGACGAGTAATGAACAGTGCGAGTGCTTGCCGGAGGCTGATGGCGGCGTTGGAATGTCATATGATGCTCTGAGAGTTTTTCTTTCACATCACTAGGCAATAAAATCACAGCTATTCACCTAATGTGGTTCTAACGTTACACTTTAGCCACTTAAGTTGAAATAGGTTTCATTGCCACGAACTGCCCTTTTTCCTCCATGCCGCTGAGCACCCAAATGTTTGCTAGTTCACATCCAAAGAACTAAAAACAGGAAATAATCTTGTTGTGTGCTCCTTTTTTGTGCCGTTAATCTTCCCTCCCAGCTAATCCAGTGGGCCGATCCGCCGCGATTATCTCTTCTTTTTATTCATGACTGGCCTGATCGCACTTTTCATCATGCTCCTCTACTTCCTCTCCCTTCCATATCGGGTACACCCCATCCCCCGTCGGAATTTTTCATGGATGCGTGCAACAGGAATCTGAATGACACATCCCGAAAAAGCCCGAGAAGCATGTGGCATCATTGAATGTGCGACTCCGCGCATCAATAATAGTCAGATGAATTAATTATTAGCAATAGCAAAAGAGCGATTTGAAAGGGACAACACAGCGGCGGCAGCATGCACACGTGTGATTACAGCAATGAACAAGTGTGTTTCTTATGAAGTGGATTGTCATGACAAGGATGCTTTAATTAGCGTAGACTCAGCTTGTTTTGATATCCTGCTGAGATGCATATGGATTTGCGTGTACGTTTGTGTGCATGTGCGTGTGCATGCGTGTATTGTGCCTGTCTCATGTTGTTTGAGCCCCAGTAAGAAAACAAAGGTGTTAGGCTCCCTGCTAAAGTTGTCTTTTGCCTATATGCTTCCCGAGGTGATGTTAAATAGATACTGAGTAGTGAACAGTATCTACATAACGTCATTCAAAATTGGGTTGTGTCTTATGCAGTATATGCTTGCAAATTGGGCGAACACTGTCAACTACCTCAGTTACCACCAGCAACCACTGTCATATTCAATATTGGCTAACCCTTTAAACAAATAGGATTCCACCTTCAATATTGAACCATAGTCCAAGTGGCGAGAGTCTCTCTCTCTCTCTCTCTCTCTCTCTCTCTCTCTCTCTCTCTCTCTCTCTCTCTCTCTCTCTCTCTCTCTCTCTCTCTCTCTCTCTCTCTCTCTCTCTCTCTCTCTCTCTCTCTCTCTCTCTCTCTCTCTCTCTCTCTCTCTCTCTCTCTCTCTCTCTCTCTCTCTTTGTCTCTGCCTGTCTCTCTCTCTCTGTGTGTCTGTCTGTCTCTCTGTTTCTGTCTCTCTCTCTTCAATTACATTTCTTGCTAAAATAATCAACGTGGAGGGGAAAAAAGATGATCAGAGACAAACGTGAATCACACCACCGGCCGTCCAAAAGAAAAAAATAAAAGTGTATTTCTGGCTGGTTGAATAATGTTTCAAGGTAATCTTGGGTTGCTGTGGCGATATGAGTGATACATTTATAAGCCAAGGTTTCACAGCGTGACTTATCCCCACGTCTAACATTTATCTCACTCCATTTCCGACCAACCCTTTATCCCACTCCTTCTACTAAAATCTCTTCTTTTCAGCTCCTTTCAAAACCTGACTTTGACCTCGCCCTTTGACCTCAACCGTACCGCTCCACCTCCCTCTTTTCATCGAAGATCCGTGTCCTTGTGTGGGGTATTTGATGTGCGAGCTGCTTTCAAATCGAAATTATCAAATCGCTCTGAAACCCAAGATAGCGATAGGTGTAATTAGTTGTTAATTAGAATCTTTATCTGTTACATTATCCGGCCCAAATCAAGGATCTTCAAACAAACTCTGACGTCAAAATTAGACTTCTGCATTGTACAAATCATCTACCTGAAGACACTTTTGACAGTGTCATTTGGAAAGGCATAATTTCCATGATTTTAATGAGCGCTGGATATTTTTAGCTGTATGGTCTGAGTGAGTGGTGTCTCGGAAGCACTTACTGTAGCGAAAAAACACGCTTTGCACAAGAGGCTACAAAACCAAGCTCATGTAACGTGCGATGGAATGACTTGATTGGAGGGTGTGTCGATAAGTTTGTATGCATTGGTGTCTTCCAGAGCTGGAAGTGGCTCGGCTGAGCACGGACGGGAGCCTCAGTGACTTAACGTTCCCCCAGTCTGAGCTACACGGAAACTCCATCCAACTGTCAGCCAGCACTCTCAAACAGCACGGCAGAAACGGTATGGAGGAAATATCCCATCTCTCATTGAGGAAAATGTTTCTTCAGCCATCATCTGTAATTCTGTGAAGGTGTCGGACGTTTCGCACCTCATCCGAAGCACTTTGTCAGCGAACTGAAGTTGTGCTAAACTAAAATTGCTTCTTAAAAATCTTAAAATCTTAGGTTAAGGTTACTGTTGTTATTATTATTATTATTATTATTATTATTATTATTATTATTATTATTATTATTATTAAATCGCCATAGTGCTTTAAGGTTTAATTTAGACCGCACTTACAATAGACTTCTTAGGTTGTTACCACATAGGCTTAGTCATGAAGTGATACCAGGGCTAATGAGGCAATCAGCGTCAGGGATAGAACATTAAAGGTAATCAGACAAAACAAAAGAGGTAATCAGATTGGCTTCAGGGAGTAATCTACTGCTCCCCCAACCTTAGAGCAGGGACCTATCAGAGCAGAGGTCTGGCACCGCCACCTCTATCCATTAGGGATATACAGTAAAGTCTCGTTATATCGATATCGGATATATCGATAGTCCCGGTTATATCGATACTATTTCTATGCACGCACGGAGAAAATTACATGCAAACAGGGTCGGATATATCGATAGTCCCGGTTATATCGATATTTTTTCTGACTCCCTTGAATATCGATATAACAAGACTTTACTGTATATAGGGCCAGAGTTACTAGCACAACTTTAGTTCGCTGACGAAGCTCTTTGGATGAGGAGCGAAACGTCCGACACCTTCAAAGAAGTACAGATGACGGCTGAAGAAACGTTTTCCTCGATGGACCACTCCTGTACGACTGAGAGCCTACACAGACTCCAATCTCTCACCTCGTCCAGTGTCTGAGTTTAAACGCCCGCTCAAGGTGATCTCGCTCACCTTTGTGTTGTTTTTCCAACAGGTGAGATCAGGATGGCCTTTGTCCTCTATAGGAACTTGGGCTCCTACCTCTCCACAGAGAACGCCAGCGTCCGACTGAGCAGCGAGGCCGTTTCCCCCAACTATTCGGTCATTGTCAACTCCCCTGTCATCATGGCATCCATCAACAAGGAGAGCAACAAGGTTTACCTGTCGGAGCCTGTCATCTTCACGGTCAAACATCTACAGGTGGGTAAAAAGCAACAAACTGGGACGCGGCGTGCTCAGGGCTCTGAAACTCGTCAGGCATTGGGTGTTCGTAATTGTGCAACAACGTGATCTCATTGATTTATTCCTACGAGTTATTGGTTGTATTGTTGACCACTCCGATGATAGTAATCACTACTGCTAATGTTTTTCTCCATAAAGCCAATAAGGAAGTGTTTTTTTTACTAGCAAATCCCAACACAACACTTAACAAGTAAATTATAATTACGAGGGTCCGGGGCCTTATTTGTGATTAAAAACTCTCCAAAACGCATTAGTACTTTAAATCGTCATTCATTTTATGATGTGTGGCTTTTATATGTCCTCGTTGGCCTTAAAATTGTGTGGTCCTCTCATTTCAGCTGGTCTCAAAGTTTTTCAAGGCTTTAATAATTTTATCATGGGTGACCTTAGAATTGGAACATGGCTGGTGTATATGTACTGCATAAATGTGAGGCTGCCCTGCGGGATACATTTTTATTGGCAGTTCAACCTTTTGGTGATCTGACCATTACAGGTCTTTCTTTTTTGATGGTTGTTGTAATTTCCGGGATTATTTTCCTACACTATATTCTCAGGTAATGGTAACGACATTGGTTATGCTGTCGAGCACAGGATTTGAATGCTGATTAACTCATTCACTGCCAGACGTGCAAAAATGCGTTCACTCCAGTGCCAGGGTTTTTGGCATAGTAACGTGAATTCCGGGACCTACAGAACATTGAGTTTTAGGACGACATAAACATTCAATTCAGCGTAAGAAACCTTAGACTCTCTTCTTTCATCAGAAAGAGTTAATTCCTAAATTATATGGGTCTGGAGTGATTTGAGCTTGAAAAGAGGGCACCTGTCCAAAATACAATGCGATATATACATATTGGTTTATATAGCGCTTTAACAACAAAAGGGAAATGCTGCCCCTTGTGAAGAATAAGAAAGATTGCCACAGGCCAGGGGTGTCAAAGTCATTTTTTGCCGCGGGCCACATTGTAGTTATGGATTCCTCTCGAGGGCCGTTATGAATTTGGGGAACCCATTAGAATGTTTAAATCCCTTCAAATATTACATATAGGGCACACAGCAAATTAATGAATAACTCGTTTTCAAATCGGAAGTCAAGAATAATGACTTTTATTGTGATTGACATCCAAAAATATGAAATTTTGGCTCAGATTTTAGCAATCATCATGGAATTTAACAAGTTTGATTTGCTTTCGCGAGCCGAAAAAAATGATGTGGCGGGCCGGATTTGGCCCGCGGGCCTTGACTTTGACACCTGTGCCATAGGCCACGGTCAGCGCTTTCATGGCACCCAAGCATGAAAAAAAGAACATATTCGGGAATGGCGGTCTCCATCATATCCGAATACATTTGTGAATGGCAGTGAATGAGTAAATGTCAAAGGTTTTAAACCTTGCATCTGGAAAGGAGTATAATAAGGTCGCACTTCCTGATTATTTTATTCCGAATCAAATTGCCATTGACTGTATCCAATTTGTTGGCCATTAAAGAATGTGTCGTGTTTTCCAACGGGTGCCCATTTGAAAAGTGACATGCAGATTTCTCCATTTTCACACCAACACCAGCAGCTCCTTCACTTACTATCACACACACAACAAGCACAGACTTTGCTGTCACCTCTTGACATGACATTTGTTGTCGCGTATTCTGTGCCTTCTGTTTGTTGTACTCTTGTCTCTTTGACCGCCTCTAATCATTTCACCACATCCCGTTTGTTTTACCGCACACTCCAAATGTTTTCTCAAACAGTTGCATTCTTCTGTCATCTACTTCTCCATTCCACCCGCCACCTGCTTTTGATCCCACCTTTAAATCTACTCCTCCGTGTTTCCGCTTTCCCAGAATTCTGAAGAGAACTTCAATCCCAACTGTTCCTTCTGGAGCTATTCCAAGCGCACCATGACAGGATTCTGGTCCACACAAGACTGTCGTCTGCTGGCCACCAATCGCACTCATACCAGCTGCTCCTGCACTCACCTCACCAGCTTTGCCGTGCTCATGGCCCACGTGGACGTTAAGGTAAGCTGTGACTTGGACTGGGTCTGGCCATCGTGGTTCCGAAAAGCATCGTAACACTGATTTGCAAGCAAAGCTGCAGTCATACATTTTAAAAGGGAACAAGGGGTTGTGGTTGTGAAGGACAATAAAAGAATGGGTCAGCGGCGTTCCTTCCGTGACGTCAGGAATCGTCACCAACTCAAAAACAAGACTTCCTGAATATTCAGCGCGAGTCTTAAAATGTAAAATATAGCTATATGCGGTAGAATCTTTGTAAAATACGCTCAGTAGAAGTCATTTGAAGCGATTTTACAAATTACGGACACAACTTGTCGAGAGGCGTCGGTTGTCCTTTAATTCATGTACTGGTAATTTCATGGGACAAATGTTTAAAAACGATATTAATGTACTGCTCGTTTTTTTTACAACTTTGCAAGAATGTAAATTCAAAACAATGAAGGCTCTTATCTAAGGTAACAGATCATAAATCTGTATTTATTTCCCAATGTGTAAGCAAGCGTATCATGAACAAAACCTTTATTGCGTTTGTTTTACACGTTGTTTGCTTCGATTAAAAATCAGCTGTTGTACAAATAAACGGATGCCTTCTCAGACAGAAGATGAGTTTGTTTTTTTGGGTTGTTTTTTTGTGTGTTTTTTTTGGGGGTGGGTGGGTTCCAAAGAGAGGTCATTGTCAGGGCTCGCTTATTTGGCGGCTGTATGTGAATGCCGCATGAGGCTTTGAGCAGTGTATCGATCACGCCGCTGCCATCTTCAACACAGATCAGCGTGCCAGTTTACGGAACGCTGATAGATCGAGCCGCAACACCTGTGCAACACTCTGGAACGCCCTAACTCTGAACGCTCAATGACACACAGCCAGACTGCCATCATTCATACCGGGGGAGGGTCATTTCATGTTTCTGTTTGTTTCCGATTTTGGTACGCCAGAGTGTAGATGTGATTTGCTGTTGTGTTGTTCACAGAAAGCAGACAGCATCCACGATCTGCTCCTGGATGTAATCACCTGGGTTGGCATCCTGCTGTCTCTGGTCTGCCTACTCATCTGCATCTTCACCTTCTGCTTTTTCCGCGGACTTCAGAGCGACCGTAACACCATCCATAAAAACCTTTGCATCAGTCTCTTCATTGCTGAGTCGCTCTTCCTGGTCGGAATCAACAGAGCAGACCAGCCGGTAAGAAAAAAAATGCAATATGGTAGAACAGAGAAGACCAATGCTGGCGTTGCTGAAAGTCCTGCTGCTATATGCATTATGTGGACAAAATACTTAACCTCTTAATGAATTAATCCATCATGGATTGGTCTTGGGGATTTAGTACTTAACCATTAGATTATTTTATTTATTTATTGTTTGCGATGTTGTATAGTTTTGCGCTGCCCTGCGTTATTTTTGGTGTGTGTATGCAACAGTCATTGGCTAAAGATTTTACATTTTTTGGATGTTGTGTCATTCAAAGATTCTTGAATATTACTTTTCTTGTGCCACTTTTATGGTATCATTATTTGCAGCATCATTAACTCATTCACTGCAATTCACAATTTATTCAGGAATTGAAAATATGACGTAGAGCGTCATTCCCGAATTAGTTCAGGTTTTGTTTTTTTTCTTGCTTGGGTGCCGAATAAGTGCTGGTCAGACCTTCCACAAGGGGCAGCATTTCCCTTTTTTCCATGTTAGCGCTTTGTTCCAGCTTCAGCTGTTGTTAAAGCGCTATATAAACCGACATGTATGTATTGCATTGGATTTTGGACAGCCGCTCTCATTTCAAGCTCAGATAACTCCAGACCCATATAATTTAGGAAATAATTATTTCTTACTGATGAAAGAAGAGAGTCTAAGGTTTCCTACGCTGGATTGAATATTTATGTAGTCTTAAAACTCAATATTCTGTGGGTCCTGGACACTGACACTGACACCCTGACACTGGAGTGGACACATTTTGCACATGTTTGGCAGTGAATGAGTTAACGTGACTCTCACAGGGACACGTCATAGTCATCAATTATCAAGCATTTCCATTGGTTTAACTCATTATGATTCCTCAAGGGGAAGTCACCTCACTCTGCTATAGATCCGTGTTACATACCATGCAGAAAACCAGTTCGCATACATGCAGGCATGAAAGGAGAGCTGTTCGAGTGAAAAGGGGGTCCTTAAAGGACAATCGACGTCTCCGGACAAGATTTTGGACACTTTAAGTCATTTTTATTGGTGTTTTGCATTCGAATAAAAATATCATACTGCGTGTTTTGGGTATTTTAGATGCTATAAAACGTTTTTCTGATGTCAGTTAGGAAACAAAAAAGTGACGTTGGTTGTCCTTTAAGCAATATACCTTTTGAGCAGGCGAAAGCAGTCATTGCCTTGCTCAAGGGCATCTCAACAGGGATTATTTCTCCACCAGCTCATCTCCATATGCCACCCATAAATGATCACCTTATGGTTCTGAAGCTTCAGTGATTGAAAATGAGCTGCGGTCGTCATGTGTCATAGCAATGTGTGTGTGGCCCAAAATAGCTGAGGGAGGTCAAATTAAAATTTAAAACTGAGTAAAACAGGTTTCATTTTATTTGCGAAGCAACAGCTATAGGTTTTGTTTCAGTTGTTAATAACCCGCAAAACTGACATTAAAAAATGCTATGCAGTGAAACTGGGACAACATATTTTTTTAATTGTATAGAGTGAAAAAAAAACTATTTTTCATCGACCACGTGGGAAACCATTTTCTTTTGAGAAACTTTTATCTCATAAGAACCACAGTATGGTATTTTGGGGGACAAAAAATGGCTGTAGGCTCTTCATTCCTGCCATACTGTGTGCATTTTGGACTAAGTGCACATGCATATGCATTTGATTTGCCTCTAATAATGTGCTACTTCAGGTCTGCTTCACTTTCTTCCATGAGTCATTCACCCTCAGGTTAATCTGAATATATTTGATGTTTTTTAATCCCAAAATCCATTTGGTTCTGCCAAGGATGACAATACATGAATTCCAGTTCACCCTACATTTTACAAGCAATTCCATACAGACACATTCAACACGCAGACATTAACCAGACATACTTTGCAGCTGCTGTTTTATTGTTTAGGATGTAAAAGAACTATGGAACATGTAAATGATGCGCTGCAGCACGCCTGTGGATTTATTATGAATGTATAACCTGAGAATCTGGGTTCATATCCAAAAATACAAGATCACGGGTCACAATGTCAGTGTGAAGTGGGGTCTTGTCATGGTCATGCTTATATTCATCACACTCACTGATGCAGTGCTTTCAGCTGATTAAGGACAGCCAAGGCGGGCCAGACCCTTTGCTAATCGCAATTGACCAGACTGACACAATTCCAATAATTTCTGGTTGAAAACAATCATTCATTATGATTTGCAGACTGGCAATTAATTAGATTGTAGGTTAATTTGGCATGTCAAATGCAGTCCATTTATTGTGTTTTTTCAAACTCTAATTATATATCTTATGTTTCTTCTTCCCGCTGCGGAGAAACAATTGATTTTACATTTTTAACTTTCTTGCTGACTCATTAACTGAATCTACTTGAATGTAGCTAATTTTTACCTATTTTATAACAGCGGATCGATCGTGTATATACTCTGTGCAGGTGTAGGTGCGACACAAAAATGAGTCCATTTTTGTTATTCATCTGCCATAAATCATTTGGCTCCAAAATAAAAAATAGCAATGACAAAATGAAATCAAAAGTTCCCATGACATGGCCCAAAGAAAAAATTAACATCATACCTGTCAACTTATACGTTTACCCCGTATTTTATACGTTGTTTTAAATTATTTCTAATAATGTCAGGCGTACTACTACTTTTATACGGAAAACAAAAATACATTGTGAACCAATCATCCAAAGACCATTTTGGCTCAAATCCAGTTGGTCTCAACTGCTGGTCGCCAACGACAATGCTGCCGCCGATCACTACTATTGTCACGGCAAACCAGCAAAAGTAATCTCAATCGTACATGTATTTTTTTTTATCGCTGCGTACGGTCAGATTGATGAAAGCATAACGTGCACATGCGCGGTAAGCTATCTGCATTTCCGCTTGTGTTAGCATTTTTTTAACATTTCAAATTATGTACGGCGCATTACAACTTTTATACGGGCATTGTAATAATTTATAAGGCCAGCTATTAGCCAAGGTTAACAGGTATGCAATATTATTATAATACCAATCAAACACAGTCACCATCATCGTTTGCCTTTTGTGAAATGATCTTTTATTATTTCCTTTGAAAAAAAACATTACTCAGTGTTTGCCAATTGGCAAATGAGAAGCTGCCAAGCTGGGTGGCCAGCCACAACACAAGTGCCTGTAAGATGCTCCTGGCAGAATGACAATTTGGTAGCTGAAAGTCCATCTCGAGCTTATGCCTGCTAACACCAGCGCAGGGGAGACAGCATCCATGATGGATCTGGTTCAGGAATATTTGAGCGGCAAACCGTCAAAATTATTGAATTATATTAATTAAATCATCCCCACTGGGCGGCAACAGGGAGGGTGGGAACATGATCAGTGAGTGTGCGGCGCTTTCTAAGTATAAATAAAGGGAGGTATCCTTCTCACAAATCCGCCAGCTTGTGCCCATGTTCAAAATTGCAATCATTGAGTCTAACTAGCCCCATACGCAGAGTTCCATCACACACCAATCATTTTAGATAGATAGATAGATAGATAGATAGATAGATAGATAGATAGATAGATAGATAGATAGATAGATAGATAGATAGATAGATAGATAGATAGATAGATAGATAGATATGTCTGTTGGTCGGTCGACATTTGCACAAAACCTTGAGTACCGTATTTTGGATTGGATTGGATTGGATTGGATATGCCTTTATTAGTCTCACAGTGGAGAAATTTACATTTCACAGCAGCAAAGTGATGAAAGGAATGAAAGTAGAAAAACAAAATACAAAATCATTGAATTATATTTGTTAAATCATCCCCACTGGGCGGCAACAGGGAGGGTGGGAACATGATCAGTGAGTGTATATTTATTTCCTGTGTATAAGACGCACCGGAGTAGAAGGCGCATCTTCAATGAATGAAAAAAAGTTTTCCAAATATAATATATTAATATATAAAAGTTTTCCAAATATAAGGCACACCACATATTAAGGCGCTAGAGTAGAGGCAGGGGTTACGCACTATTTCTTCTACAAGGCGAAATGGAGTTGGTGGGTGCTGACAGTAGTTGAGAAACCTGTTGTTGCTCAATATTACTTCACATTTAAGCACACCTGCTTAAAATCAAGGTGCAGACAATCAAGGCTTTTGGGTGTGCCCAAAGTAGGGTAATTTGTGTAATTTAAGTAACATTTTTTTAATTTATTTGTTCGTTTTTTTGGGGTTGGGGCTTTTTTGCTTTAGAAACATTAATTGATGGACCGTCAAGCTTGGCAGCATCATTCATCGCCTCTCCAGACTGTGCATCTCACCTAGCGTTAATTGGGAAACGTCAATGGCGGCGAGGAGAACAATGTGTTTGGAGTTGTGTGCTTCTTTGTGACTGCGTGTAAGGTCTTGTGTGTCTTTCGATGCATGCTAGCTGATGTACGTGCGCAGACCACTCTCCCGTTAATTACCGGTGGCTATTCGTGACCTCCATTAACATCTTGAGCGTCACTTAGCTTGTAGCCAGTTAAGCCAGTAAATCCATCAGGAAAGCCAAATGACTGCATAAGCAGCACACCATTTTTTTTTAAATTTTAATACCTGTGTGTGTCTTTGTGTGTGTGACGCTAAACGTGCCATCGTTAGAGATGGAAATGAGCGACTCCCTGGTTCCCTAAACTCATTGTCTGTCAGGCGTTAGGTAATTGTCTCCCTCTGCTAGCGCTTTCATTATAAAAAGTCACACATTGAGCGTTTTCATTCGACGACTCTTAAGATCGCCATGGAAATGATGACCCAAATTGCACAGATCATTCTTCCTTACTGCCTCTTTTCTTAAACACCGCTCTTTTATTCTTGCATTATTGCCTCAATTGTAAATGGTAATTTCGGCTTGATTCTTCTATTTTTACTTTTAGAGTGCTCTTGTGTGTGTATATATATATTTTTTCATGTATTAAAGTTATCGATGCTTTTCATGTATTTTATTGCCTAATTACTCGGGGAAAATAAGTTTTGCTCACTTCCTTGCAGACCCCTTTTTGAGCGGTTTGCTTGTCTCATCATCAAGTGTAAATCAGCGGATGTGGCGCCAGCTTGTCACTTATATTTTCTCACCGTTCGTCATCAGGGACGTTTTGATGTTGAGCAATGTCTGCATTATTAGTGTTCTCTTGAAGCGATTTCGCTGTCTGTAATTGTCATGATATGTGATGATTGGTACTGCGGCGTTTTTTTCTATTTAGCCTACAGTCAACTCTCCTGTCAATTTCACTTTTGGCAACCCAGTTTCCAAGCTCTTACAGTTCCTCCCTTATTTGAAGTTGATAAATGAGTGCTTTAGGAATCTGAGTCGCAGCCAACGCTTTGTTGCCTTCTTTTTCAACTCTCTAAAAAGACTGAAGCCATCAGTTTGAATATTGTAAGTGTTGTGATCATCTTTATTTATTTATTGAAACCCTCGCCTCGTTTTTTTTTTCCCCCTCGCCAGATTGCCTGTGCGGTCTTTGCGGCCCTGCTCCATTTCTTCTTCTTGGCAGCCTTCACCTGGATGTTCCTGGAAGGAGTGCAGCTATATATCATGCTGGTGGAGGTGTTTGAGAGCGAACACTCCCGGACGAAGTACTTCTACCTGGCAGGATATGGCGTGCCTGCTGTCATAGTGGCCGTCTCCGCCGCAGTGGACTACAGGAGCTATGGCACAGACCGAGTGTAAGCAACATGGGCTGGTGGAGGGTATGTGATGGGGTGTGAAGGAAGGATGGGATGAAGGGAGTGTGCCTGCCGTCGTTTTGGCTGTGGCATTGGACTCTACAAGCGCTTGAGAAGTGTTACTACAGAGAGGCTGAGATGAGGAAGAAACGGTGAAGGATGGCGAAATAGGGGCATAGACAACTGAAACTGCCTCCAGGAGCACAACACTGTGGCCATATTGAAAGGGCATAAAGCAAAAGCTTGGCCTCTTTGTGTGCAGCAGATTTAATCCCGGGAGGGAGCGTGCTGTCGTCGAGCGTACGTGACGACATACTAACGCATGCTTGACTGAGTCGCAAGCTCAATCCAAGAGAGAAGGCAGCCAACACCTCATTCATACCAAGCATATGCATGCGCCACGTGCAAGAGTCAATCTCATGAAAGATTGAATATGTGTGACCTATGCTTGAGAAATGAGGTCACCGTTTTATTCATAAATTCTCATGTGCTCGCTGGCCACAACATTACATAAGGATTGGATTGGATTAGCCTTTATTAGTTTTGCAGTGGAGAAATTGACATTTCACAGCAGCAGTTATGAAAGGAAGAGGAAAGGAAAGAAGTAGAAAAACAAAATACACGACCTGCTATAAAGACAGCCACTCTTGCGGTGCCATGTTGAAGTCAAAAGAATATATATATATATATATATATATATATATATATATATATATATATATATATATATATATATATATATATATATATATATATATATATATATATATATATATATGCAGTAAAGTCTCGTTATATCGATATCGGATATATCGATTATCCCGGTTATATCGATACTATTTCTATGCACGCACGGAGAAAATTACATGCAAACAGGGTCGGATATATCGATAGTCCCGGTTATATCGATATTTTTTCGGACTCCCTTGAATATCGATATAACGAGACTTTACTGTATATATTTAAGCACTTTATGCACCCTCTTTGTTGCACGAAGCAGTTGTAGATAAGGGGAGAGTATCAACGTGTCCTTTTCACCAGTGGATCAGGGATGTCATGGTGGAATGTGCACCTTGACTACAAGCTAAATGTTGAAAGCAAACACGAAGTTGTAGCATCCGTTGACGAAAAGAAATTGTCTCACACCTCCTGTCTCACGTAAATCCGCTTCAATTCCAAGCCGCAACAGTTCCACATACACATTGATGCTTCTTTCTTCTCATCGCGGGCTCCATCCAGCCGCACACTGTCCAACAGCACCGACCTTTCCGCTGAATAAAGCGGGGCTGTGAAAATGCTGCCCATTCCTAGCACAATTACCCAAGAGCTCCGAAGCGATATACAGTCGAATGACATCAACATTCCTCCCAATCAAAATCGGTGCTGCCATATGCGTGCTGCCGAAAAGGTGCAACTGCTCAGCAGAATCTCCTCTTTGATGAATGTCGTGGCCAAAAATGCTGAAAAACAATCCGTATCTGTTCCACACGACGCACAACAACACAAAGTGACAAAAGAAAACACAAAAACAAGACAAAAAAAAATCAGGGCTTATGAGAGGCTACCATCTTGGACTTCTTTTAGGCCACACGTTATCAAAATAACACAATGTTTTCATGACCTTATAAAATCAAAAACACAAGAACAGCTTTCAGTATGCATCTCATTAACAATGAAAATAATCCAAAAATTAACATTGTGTGACCACACATTGAATGTGATATCTTGTCGCAGTCATTGAACAAAAGAATGACCATGAAGCTGTTTGCCCATTTTACACATCTATGGATGCGATACGTCTGTGTAAGCTCTCAGTCGTACAGGAGTGGTCCATCGATGAAAAGGTTTCTTCAGCCGTCCTCTGTACTTCTTTGAAGGTGTCGGACGTTTCGCTTCATATCCAAGATGCTTCTTCAGCGAATTATAGATGCGATTTAACACTGTCATATGATGTGAGCGATACAGCACTACAGTAATCTGACTGGACACAATAAATGTCATGTATGGATGGCACTAATGTCAAAACGATCCTTGTTTAACAACATTCACCTGTGTCAGTCGTTGCTACGTACCAAATTGTGTGGGTATGAGTATTGTTTTACAATTTGACAGTGTCAGTCATGCAATTTAGTTGAACGCGGTAGAGGTGGTAGTACACTTGATGAATACTTTTTTTCACCGTGTCAGGGACAGCGATTAGGACATTGGACGGCTTATATTATCAGGTTAGAGGCTGCTTGAAAGAGTTAAACAAAAATGGCTACTATCCCAGCGGCTGATCTATATTTTGGTATTTCTCCAGACTCCTGCAAACAGGCACAGCCGGATGCATTAAATGAAAGGCTGTTGTGGGCGTGAACACAGACAACTTCATTCGCTGCCAACCAAAGCGACTTGTTCTTTTTAAAAGCGGCATTTGAGAGAGTTGCTGGTCAACCTTGACATGGCAGAAGAAACTGATTTGCTAAATACGTTTGTGGAACTGAAAGCAAACCAAATGATTTAAAATTGGCACTCGGACTATCCATCTGCAATGTATGTCTCCGTGTGAATAGTTTTTTGAAAGGATATCATCAAACTCGAGTGGTTTAAATCACTCCAACTTGAATATACATGCCGATGATCGCGTAGTGAAAGCCAGCATTAAAAAAGGAACCACACGTCTTTGACAATGATGCACTGCGAAATACAAGGACCGTGTGTGACTGTTCAATTTTTCAAACTTCAACATTTATGTTAAACATTTAAAATCTCTTGCCTGCGTGCCTTATAAATAAGTGCTTCCATACAGGCGGTGAACAATGACAGCACATTATCAAGCTGTTAAATGATTCACATTTTCGCTCCGCTGCTCCAGAGACCGTTTGTAAAGTTCAGCTTTTCACAAGGTGCTCGTCACTCCGTGGAAGTTGGGCGCGCGGGAAAAGGGTTGAATCCGATGTTGAAGGTGCACTGATGCCACTTAGCTCAATATTTCATCTCTGGATAATCAATAAAACATACATCTGCATGGTGGGCTTTTGATGAATGTTCACTGTGTGTGCTTTAGTGGGTTAGTTGACAGAACTCTTTTTAGACAATTAATTTTGTTTGGCGAGTTAAAAAAGGCAAACTTCAGAGATTTGTCACGAAAAAAAAAAAAAAAACTAGGCTTTGTTAGAATTATATATTTGAAGCTATCAATTTATCACAAGTCATGCATTCTTATGAGTATCAAATCAAACACCATTCATCTTTCAAATCAAACTGAGCCTGAGCCCAAAATAGGAATTGCTTTCACAAGTTGAAAATTCTTGACGGTGTCAATAACAACAAACAGCATTAATCAGATGAATTGAAGATGTTTTCATTAAAATAAAACCGTGTTGAATTGAAGTGCTTCGAAATGGGCTTCATATAATTCAACTGACACTTCATTAGGTTCAACTGATCCATCAAATTGTCATGTTTTGCTAGGTGGCGGGGGGGGAGGGTGAAGGACACCAAAAGGCAAGAGGAATTTTTGGAGGGTAAAATGTAGTGAACTAAAATACAAACAGAAGTAAGTACACTGAAAAACAAGGATCCAAACCAAGGATGACAGGAACGCAAAGTACCAAAAAGCGAAAACCGAACAAATATGACACAGACACACACCCTCAATGATGTCCCATGTCCCAATGTCATTGCCATTTGACTGTCATCGCTGGACAGCTCTGTGGCGATTGTGCTTTTTTATGCCTGTAATGGGCAGAACTGTCGCAGCTTGGAATTGAAGCGGATTTACGTGGGACAGGTGATGTGAGACAATTACTTTTCGTCAATGGATGCTACAGCTTCGTGTTTGCTTTCAACATTTAGCTTGTAGTAGACATGCACATTCCACCATGACGTCCCTGATCCACTGGTGAAAAGGACACTCTGATCCTCTACTCTTTCATCTAGAAATGATTCATGCAACAAAGAAGGTGCAGAAAGTACTTAAGATTGAATGTCTGTTTGTGATGTGTCACATTATTTTTTGTTATTTAGTTTTTGTCTTCTTTTGACTTCAAGATGGCGCCGCAGGAGTGGCTGCCTTTCCAGAAGCTCCTGTATTTTGTTTTTCTACTTCTTCTTTTCCTTTCCTCTGACTTTCATCACTTTTCTGATGTGAAATTTCTCCACAGCAAGACTAATGAAGATGAATCCATTATCTGACCAAGACAGATCCCAGAGAACTAAACACAAACTGTAACGAGACAAAGAGAAACACCGAGACAAGACATAAAGGGCTGAGGGAGCTGATTGGTGACAGGTGGAGACAAATTGAGAAAACAAAAACAAAAAAATAATAAACTAAAAATGAAAATATAACACAAATAGCAAAAATACAATTTGAAAATGATGTGCAATAACAAGGTGCAACCAAGCTCACTTGTTAACTGTGTTCTTTTTAAAACATAATTATGTATCTGGTACTGTACTGATGTGAATCTGGAATGCGGACTGAAAGCTGTTTGGAAAAGTCTAAATAACATTGAAACTTTTCCCATCATTATTGGGCCGTGTAACAGATCAATTGAGAGAAGCAGGGTCTCTTTTTGAACGTAAAAGTAAAAATAAACGACTGAAATAATCTAGTTGCACAAGTGTGCATGCCGTTTTATACAGTGACTGAGGTTGTGAGGCGATTTTGTGTTCATTGCCCGAAGGCCAAAATGTTCCGCTTTGGTTTCATCAAGCCATTATAAATTCCCTCAATCCCCTGTAGAAAATGAATGACTGAGTATTTGCCAAAATCATCAAACATTTGTAAAAAAGCAAAACTATAAAGGTATGAAAAGCCTACTTGAACATTTTAAGTTGATTTGAGGTTAACCAGAGGCACAATAAGTGGCTGTCATATGTACAGACTCCTATTTACGTTCAATTATAAGAGCGTGAACACTTCTACAACATCATTTTCATTTATTTTGGTCTCATTTCATTTCTGTAAAAAAGGGGAATGTAGACTTATGTAGACAAAGTCAAAATATTAGAAATACTCAGTCAGTATAATGCAAACCAACACCCATGCAAACCATCACAAGAATATCATCTTATATTCATTCTAATTCATTATAGATGTACATTACAATGAAGTGTCAATCAATATTGAGTAATATCATTTATAATGGCAGAAATTGTCATGATTTCATATATAGCTCTAACGTATATCTTACATATGTATCACATTATTCATGCATTACGTATGTGACATGTCAATCAAATCTCAAGATCCATGCCAAATCGAAATTGTTGCTAAACTTCAAACTTGCGTATTCAGCGTATGTGTGCCACGTGGTGGCCAGTTAATGTCATGTTGCACCTAAACAACCTGTATCCCTACATGTAAACCAGGCTGATTGGATAATAAATCCAGCGAATGCTAACGGTAACGTGCCCTTTTATAGAAGCAAAACATGAGTTATGTGGCACATTTACAATTCACTGCCTTGAAAATGGCACCCCTTCTTGCATTTTTTTCAACAAAAATATGATTCAACGCCCCTTCCTGTGCCCCAAATCTCGCTTACGTCTCATAAGGAAGGTGGGGAGCAATGACTTGACACAGGAGGCCGTGGCGCAAGATACAATGACACAGTGTGGACCCCCTCATAATGGAGGAACACTCTAATGTGGTGGAAATTGAAAGATTAATAATTCAAAAGTAGCCAGCCGTGAATCAGTCAGCCATTTTGCTTCACTGGAAATTTTTAAGCGCAGAATTGTGGATGGTAGACTTTTTCCTTCCTGATGCCACAAATGAGGAACATTTTGGGACAGCCGCAACATATGTAGTTGTGCTTAACTCATTCACTGCCGGACAATGTGCAAAAATATGTCCACTCCAGTGAAATTGCAAGACCCTCAGAAGGACCCTCAGAATATGGAGTTTTAGGACTACGTAAACATTCAATGCAGTGTAAGAAAACTTAAACTCTCTTCGTTCATCAGAAAAAGAGTTAATTTCTAAATTATATGGGTCTGGAGTTATATGAGCTTGAAATGAGGGCGGCTGTATGAAATACAATGCAATACATATTGGTTTATATCGCGCTTTAACAACAGCTGAAGCTGTAACAAAGCGCTAACATGTTATCTGCAATGGAAGTGGGGGCGGCTGTATAAAAGGCAAATGCTTCCTCCTAGTGGGAAGGAAAAACATTACTAGAGGTCTTAGCGGAGCTTGAGTCGCACAGCCTATGCAAGGAAAAAAACAAAACCTGAACACATTTAGCCAAAACTACCAGCACAAATTTAGTTTTTGACGAAGCTTTTCGGATGAGCAGCAAAACATCCGACACCTTCAAAAAAGTACAGTTGACGGCTGAAGAAACCTTTTCATCGATGGACCACTCCTGTATGACTGAGAGCGTACACAGACGATAAAACACAAGATATTTCATTAATTTGCTTCCCCTGAGCCATGGTCCTCAGATCTCCCATGGTCCTAAAACCTCAGTTTGAGAATCCAAAATCTGATTCACAACCACTGAATGAGATCTTTGGTATCTTGAACTTGTATGGAAATCCGTTGCATAGTTTTCATGTAATTCAGCAACCTGCACACATGTATGTGCATTTATGCGCCTCCATTCTCCACCCTACTCTAAACCCCAGACTCCATAAAAGCAGTCTTCCAAGTTATATCTCTGTAGTTAAAGAAATTATCTTTCCCTAACCCATCATGTGACGGTGTAACACACAATATGCATTGTTGGGGTGACCACCATCTCACCTCCAAAGATAGGATGCATATTATAGCCATGTGCTACCACTCTTTCATTCCGTCATTTTTGTATTTCTCACAATTCGAAAGTCATGTAAATCTCATGTTCATTCTTCCAAAGCGCGTGTGTGTGTGTGTGTGTGTGTGTGTGTGTGTGTGTGTGTGTGTGTGTGTGTGTGTGTGTGTGTGTGTGTGTGTGTGTGTGTGTGTGTGTGTGTGTGTGTGTGATTGTGTGCATCGATGTGTGATGCATAAACTGTCATCTGCTGGTAAATCTTTGCCAGCTAGCATCCCTCTGCGACATGTTTTAATCCCCCTGCATCTTTCCACTCTCTTTAGGTGCTGGCTGCGACTGGATACATACTTTATCTGGAGCTTTATAGGCCCTGCTACTCTCATCATAATGGTGAGATACCCACACACACACACACACACACACACACACACAGACAAACTGATTTTCAGTTCACTTGGCTTGGCTGCCATGATGTTCGTGCAAGTCAGGTGGAATTGCCAAATCTGTTTCGGTTTCCTGATGCATCTCGGAAGTGTGAAGGCGGATTAATTTAAAATCGTCCATAAACATGTGGATGAACTCTAAAATTGTCGTCTAACAAAAGGAAAATATTTTGGCTAGCAAATCATTTCCGACGATGGCAAAATATGATAATACGTCACGAAGCAAAGTTAAAAACAAGTATCAAAATGTGTCAAATCAATACCTCCTGTCAATGAATGTAACCTTTGCATGCCGGGTGATCTGTTTGCAGAATAAGCGATAGAGGGAAAGCATTTACGGACAAATGAGTCACTGTGACCCCATTTTTATTTTTATTTTTTACAGTATGCGAAAGTCTTTTTATTTTAGCCACTGGTAGTGAGATAAAAGATGAAGAGAATCAAACCATGAAAATGTTTTGATCATGTGCCTATCGTGCATGATGCATTATCACGTGTCCACAAAATATTAGGAACATACACAGCTTTTGATTATTTATTTATTTATATGCATATTTATTTATTTTATGCATGTGTTTATTTATATTTTTATGCGTGCATTTATTTGTGTTTATGTGGCACATTTACAATTCATTGCCTTGAAAATGGCACCCCTTCTTGCATATATATATATATATATATATATATATATATATATATATATATATATATATATATATATATATATATATATATATATATTGATTTATTTGTTTGTTCATTTATTTTTACATTTATTTCTTTATGCATTTATTTATACTCATGTATTTATTTATTTATATGTTTATGTATGTATTTATGTATTTATTTGTATTTGTGTTGTTATTTATTTCAATGTTTATTTATGTATGTATTTATATTTATTTATTTATGTATTTATATGCATGCATATATTTATTTATTTATTTATTTAATATTTATTCAGATGCATGTTTTATTTATTCATGTATTTATGTATTCATTAATGTGCATGTATTTATGTATTTATGTATTGATTAATTGATAGATTGATTGATTTGTTTGTTTGTTTGTTTGTGCTGGAAACTGTTGAACCTCTCTAAACCAACTTCTTCCGGTGTGTATGTTCATAAAATTGCTCTTCTAGGCATTGATTAAACATTTTCTGGTTGTTTGTACAACCGGTAACAGCGTAACAAATTCACAAGCTACAGTGTCTTCCAATCGTTTAGAAATGGAAACAAAAAATGTTCACACTCCTGGAAACAAATAGCTCGCTGCTACTTCCAGTGTCGCACAAGAAGTCACAATTTTTGTGCATTGGAACCCCCAGTAATAGGGTGGATAATTAACAGGATGAAATGTTTAAAAGCTAAATGGATGGTCGTAATGTGTCTGCACTGGTTTCAGTACCGTATTTGTACACTTCACTGGCGAAGCTTTATTAACACCCGCGTGTTCTGCCGTTTTCTATACAAGAGCCCGTGACCACAAACATTTGAAATCTCCTACAGCTTAATTCGTAAGGTGCCAACAAAGTGCAAATGGAACCGATGTGAATATTATTTGTCCCTTCAGAATATTTCAGCCGAGGGAAAAGGAAAAGCTTCTGTGCTGCTATTTTGACTTGTACACAGAGTTGGAAATAGAGTTGGAGCTTTTGCTCGATGCCGATAAAATACGAAATAGTCACAATTAAATGAATGCCAGAATGCACACTGCTGTGCTCTACGCTTGTCTTGAAGTCAGTCCAGCTGACACTGCCTTCTATCTCTGATCTCACCGAGATTATGAGAGGGAGCAGCGTAGTGTGCAGACTTTACACCCGCTGCTCACCAGACAGCCTCTGAGATGTAGCATAAAAACAGCTTTATTAAAAATAAAAGAAAAAACTCAGGGCAACTGCGATACTTGGATTTGTCCTCTCGCAGTGGTCTGAATGGATATAATAACTTCAGGATGTTCGAAGCTTTCAGCACATCAGGTGAACTTTAGTGAAACTGTGTGAGCAAAATTAGTAGTTATTCTTGGCATATGCCTTAAAGGACAACCGACACCATTTTTTTGTTTCCTAACTGACATCAGAAAAAAATGTTTTATAGCATGTAAAATACCCAAAACATGCAGGCTTATATTTTTAGTCAAATGACACAAAAAACACCAATAAAAATGACTTAAAGTGTCCCAAAACTACTTCAAAATGACCTCGGAAATGGCGAGTTTCAGAAGGTCCCGCTCCCTTGTTCGTGACGTCAAAACAGGACATCTTGCCTTGCTCAAGAATCAAAACAATGGCTTCAGATTCGGAGAAGATCCTTTCTTGTTACTCATCCAGTTATGAATATGATGCAAATAGTTCTTAAGTGGAAAGCATAAATGTTTGCAATCGATTAAAGAAGTACCTACGTATCAGGAATCCAACATAGCATCCCAAAAAATGCACAAGATGGCGCCCAAGCTCCGTTGGAAATGGGCTGATTTGTCTGCTGGGAATTTGTGTCAGCTAGTATCAAATAGTAGTCTTGGTGCAACACACAACGATTCACCATCGCGTTGTTTATGTCTTTTCCTTCTAATTTCGCCATCAACACGGATCAACACGAAGTTTTCAAACCAAACAAAGTACCCAAAATGCATGGTGTGTCGCTTTCTCGGTCAGTGACGATTTCTACCGTGACGTCACGGTAGGTATCGTCACCAACTGAAAAACAAGACGTCCTGAATATTTAGCGCGAGTCTTAAAACTTAAAGGATAGCTATACGCGGTGGAATCTTTATAAAATGCGCTCAGTAGAAGTCATTTGAAGTGATTTTACAAATTATGGAACACAATTTGTTATAATGAACTAACTTGTATCTGTGTGTTTTTCCAGCTCAATGTAATTTTCCTCGGCATTGCTCTCTACAAGATGTTCCACCATACAGCCATCCTCAAACCAGATTCTGGGTGTCTGGATAACATCAAGTAAGTGTACATTCAGTCCTGCTAGCTGCTGCTAGTGCACACTCGCGGGGATGACGATAGGGGGTCATCAATACATGAGTTTTAATTCTCATTTTAGAAGAAGATGCGATGACAGGAAAGCTGTCCTTCTTCTCTCCTGGAATCCACATAGAGTAGCTTTAAAGCCCATCAACACATTATGTACTGTCTGCTTGATCCATAAAATGGACTTATTGAAGAGAGGGGCTTCACTTGGGCTACATCTAGATGTGTTGCTGTTGCCCAGCAACAAGCAAAGAAAGTGCTTTTATAGAAAGTGCAATGCCTCCCAAATCGAAGTTTGTTCCTTTTTTTAACTGCACCCATCTGCCACCACATTACGTACACACGAAACAAATCAAACGTGTGCGTCTTTTATATGACTTGTAACCTGTAGCAGCGGCAGCTTTTCTAAATCTGCTTTAACATGGTTGTAATGATACTTGTGAGACTCTGAGTGGTACTCATTGAAAGTTTTAATATTATATGTGATAGGTTGACGAGTCATTTAAAACTGGACTGCACTTTTCATTGTCATATAGATTTTTAAACACAACAATAAAACACACATACACACACACACACACAAACACACACACATATTTGCATGTCTCAGGCCTGAGATATTTCAGAAATAAACAGAAACCATTTTTCCGTTCCGTGAGATCACCCAATGCGAAACCACAATAACTCATTTGGGTTCCGTAAACGTTCATAAGGGGAAGCCATTTTTCCATTTTGACCGATATACTGATGCAAATTGTGGGACTATTAAAGGCTTTTTGATTCTCAAATTTTCTTATGATGATACTAGTGCAGCGTGTTCTACTGCAGACAAATTCCTTGTGTGTTATGCATATTTGGCAATAAAGATGATTCTGATTCTAATTCTGATTCTGATTAAAGACTTTCTGATACAGAACAGTGGTATCTCAGCTTACAAACTTAATTGGTTCCCAGAAAGTGTGTGTAAGGTGAAAAGTTCGTCTGGCAAACATTTATTTCCTATCAGAACCCATTAAAAATGTGAATAATCCGTTCCCACATAAAACATACTTTTCTACTAAATATGCCTGAAAACTACACAAAATATACCTTATTTTATGTATAATAAAGGTGCTATTGTATTGTAATTAAATAAATAAACTGTACTGTATAATAAAGTCATTTTATTTATTTTCGTAATGGTCGTTGATGTAGTTGCCTCTTGATGATATCTGAGTGAAGTTGCCGTGCTTTCTCGGCGATAATACCCACACTCACAATGTCCCCTGCTAGCTGCTTTTCATTAATCCAAATCAACCAAAGTTATTCAACCTCTTCTATTGGCTGAGACCGTTGCTTAGACAAAACAGAAACACCCACACGTAGCACTGGTCGACTTAGCATACTTGTAGTGGGACGCTAAGTCACACAAACGTACATCTCGTTGGTGTTTCTCGATGATCTCCTTCTCCTGCTTGATCGTAATTTTGTTTTGTGTCCTCTTCGGCTTAACGCTAGCCTGTGGTGGGTCTTTTTTGGTCTAATAATTGCAAAGGTATCCTTGATAACAAACAACGTATGCACTCAAGAAAAGGGGCGATGAAAACTAGTCCGCCAGTCACCGTGACGCTGTTCGACCATGTGGTTTGGTGTTCCTCCGCCGAAAACTGGTCCGCCAGCCACCGTGGCGCTCCGTGTGGTTTGGTTCGTTTGTCGAAAAATAGTTTGTATGCCAAGATTATATTCTCACAAATTTAATGTTCATAAGGCGAAAAATCAATAAACTAAAGTGTTCGTAAGTTGAGGTATCCCTGTATTCATAATCACGTATTTTGATCATCAAAAGTATAATACAGTAAAGTCTCGTTATATTGATATCGGATATATCGATAGTCCCGGTTATATCGATACTATTTCTATGCACGCACGGAGAAAATTACATGCAAACAGGGTCGGATATATCGATAGTCCCGGTTATATCGATATTTTTTCGGACTCCCTTGAATATCGATATAATGAGACTTTACTGTATTTAAAGGGTAAATGTTTGAAAATGATGCATTAACATTTGACATAATTACATCAGCAACTGCATACTCTAGTTTTATTCTATAAAATATGTTTTTTAACAACCTTGATGGTACTAATATGGTATCGTGGATACATCACGAAACATAGCTATATGCCACAGGCCACAAGTAAACATGACACGATTATCAAAGTCAAAGTCAGCTTTATTGTCAAATATGCTAATATGCATGACATACAGCACAGATGAAATTAATGTCCTCTCGGACCCAGCGTGCAAGACATGCAAGGCACTTATAAGGTGGCTAAAAAAGACATACAATTGACAACAGACAATACATGTCATTTCTGTATGTAAAGTGAGGTAGTGTCGTATGGAAAGTGAGGTAGTGACGTATGTAAAGTGAGGTAGTGACATATGTAAAGTGAGGAAGTGACGTACATAAAGTGACGTAATGTCGTAATTGCAAAAACAAACAACTAGAAAGGGTTGAAGTGAGGTCTTGTCTAATGAGAAATAACAAAAAATAGAGTTCAGGATGATCGTACAGCATGTAGCGTGTACTCAGAGTTCGCTGAGTGTGGCAGTGGGAAGGGGCAGGCTGGGCAGGGCTGGGAGGGAGTTATGTGTGTGCACTAAATAAATGAACCTGGTTTATGGGTAAATTGTAGAATAACAAAGACCGGTTGGTCATATTGTTCATAGAGATTAGCCTTTAGGTTACATTGGACCTGTCTGTCTGGGCCCGTTCTGCATTCTGCCTCCATATTCACTGTATAAACCCAAAGGGAGACGTGTCTGAATGTGACCGCTCCTTCCAATCTCATATCCATTGTCTTTCTTTAATTCAACATGTTTGCACGAAACACATCTCATTTTTGTCTGACATCATCTCAAGAGGCCTCTGATTGAAAGTCGCGTCATTATTGTCTGCATATGACCCTCTGAGAACATTGCATAAAAATATGACTTCATTCCAGAACCAACGCTGCGTCTCTGTCTGCCTGTGCTAACTAATCACGGCTGTGTTATTCTCTCATTCCACCAACGCGCGAGACAAAAGGCTTCGGTCTAATTTGAGCAATACGCCACAGCTCAGTGGCGAGTGGCCCGCCGACATGCTGCGCACGATGAAGTCAATCACAAGACGGTGGGAGCATTCCTTGTGCTTATAAACGCCAACGCCGCCGTCTCGTTTAGTGACAGCGCTGGGACCCGCAGGATGTTTCCCTCAGTGCCTTTCTGGGAGATGTGATCAAAAGGCCTGATGATAGATTAAAATCAAAGAGCACTTTAAAGAAGCGGACCCCTCCCCCTTCTAACATTTTTAATGGCATACTCGTTTTCCGTGAATATGCTGAAGGTTGAATAGATTGTAATCTCGCTAGCTTTATTAGTCATGTCCCGTTTCCTCATTAATCATAATCATAATTGTGCCCTTTTTTTCCCTCTCTCCTTCCTTTTTGTTTTCTTTGTCCCTTTCATTTCAAAAGATCATACGTTGCCTTTGGTAAGGCCGTTCTCCAATCAAGATGCCCCGCAGACATTTTGATTGCTTTGCCTGTCGTTTTATGTGACTTTAGAAGTAGCTTCCCTTTCTTAATAGACCCGGTTGTGTCGACTCATCTCCCTGGAATATGAATCGCTTGAACACGTGTGACGTTTGTGAGCTGATTCTTTGACCCATATAACTTGCTGTTGAAACGTTACACTGGTTCGATGTGAGCGAGGGGAAGCAGCTGAGAGGCTGACTTTAGGGAGCAGTGAGGGGGAAGAGAGAGGGCAAAGAAGGAAGGAAAAGAGGGATGAGCGTGCTCCTTTATTGGAGAGGGTCGCCAGACGGGCTTTATTGGCGCTTATGTCTCGGCTGAATGGTGCCAGAGAGGGCAACATCAAATCAATCACCTCAGTCGCACTCACTTACTCTCCTCTTTGCTTTCTCCTACTTACTCCCGACTTTCCTAATATCTCGCTAATATCCTTTGCAAACCCCAACCCCAACCACCACCACCACCCCTTCCTCATTGTGTTTCTATTCATTCCATGGAAGGTGATCACTGGCCAGTTAGCCAATCGCATTAGAGGCCATTATCTAAGTTGAAGTGGAGCAGAAACGGTGACCTTTCTTGGCGAAATGTCACTTTCAGATGCCCGTAGTATCCCTCAACCTGCATGCCTCGAGGAAGCAGTTTTGCTCACACCGTTTGACACACTCAAATTATGCTCGGGTATGCGGTGAATGCGTACATGACAGCAACTGGCAAGTAATTAAACGGCTAGGCTAGCTGTTGGGTCTTTCAAAAATGTTGAAAACTTTGAAGCTAGATCATCGAAATCAAAATACAGTAAAGTCTCGTTATATCGATATTCAAGGGAGTCCGAAAAAATATCGATATAACCGGGACTATCGATATATCCGACCCTGTTTGCATGTAAATTTCTCTGTGCGTGCATAGAAATAGTATCGATATAACCGGGACTATCGATATATCCGATATTGATATAACGAGACTTTACTGTATGTATATATATGACAAAATTCCATCCTATCGGTAAAGTGATCTGAGTAGGTCCGAGTTGGACCACTTCAATACCACACATTAGCATAAAAGAATAGAGTGGAATTCACAGCAGGCGAAGCAGACCGAACTGCAAAACAACAGTTGGCACTGTAAGAATGCGGCAACCTTAAAAAGTAACAGTCTGTGCCAGACAGAAAATAAATAGTATTTGCTTTCCAAGGCTGGCCTCTATATGTCTACATAGAGGGGGGGGGGGGGGCAGAAAAGAAAGTAAAAAGCAATACAGCTAAATTTAGAACAGACCATAAGCTTAAAAGTAAAAAAAAAATGTAGAGCATGCACAAGCCAGAAATGGAGAACTCAAATGTGAAAGCAGCCTGTAGCTTGGCCATTGATCTGTTTCCCCATCCTGTTTTCCTGCCTTTTTTTGACAAATGATTATTTGATAAGACTGCTGGAATGCCAGACGTGCAAAAATGTGTCAACTCCAGTGCCAGGGTTTTTATCATTGTCACTTGAATTCTAAGACCAACAGAATATTGCGTTTTAGAACTACATAAAAATTCAATACAGTGGTAGAAACCTTAGACTCTCTTCTTTCATCAAAAAAGAGGTAATTCCTAAATTATATGGGTCTGGAGTGATATAAGCTTGAAATTAGGGCAGTTGTCGAAAATACAATGCAATACATACGTATTGGCTTATCGATCGCTTTAACAACAGCTAATCCTGGAACAAAGCGCAAATGTGGAAAAAAAGAGAAATGCTGCCCCCATGTGGAAAAGATAAAACATTGCCAGAGGCCATGGCCTGTGCTTTATCGGCACCCAAGCATGAAAAAACAATTGGGAATGGCGCTGTACGTCATATTTTCAATTCCCGAATAAATTTGTGAATGGCAGTGAATGAGTTAATTTTATTGCACTTGCTAACGTCTATAAGACCAGAACGATTTTAGGATATCAGCACAGTTATAGCCTCCCCCACTTTTTTCTGCATTTGTGATGTTTGACAGTCGAGTTTGAAACTTGAGGAAAACCACAATTGTTTGTCTCCATCCAACTTTGTCGGAGATTTAGGTAACCCTCCCTAACCCCTTTCTCATCCTTGATGGCACCACGTTGCATCACAGTTGGCTGCAGAGCATTTTCTGATCGAGGGCAAGAGACAAGGTTAGCATAGCGCAAAGGGAAAAGTACTCTGGCTCAAATAGGGGTCCATTATCCATGGCTTCTACTGACCTTTATGTTTGACGCATTTAGAGAATTATCATTCTTTTCAAAAACTGTAGTATGCGGAGTGCAGCGCAAGGTGGGGGAAAGTTTTTTTCTCACAGATCCTCCCTTTCCTGCAGGTCTTGGGTGATCGGGGCCATAGCCCTGCTGTGCTTGTTGGGCCTCACCTGGGCTTTTGGTCTGATGTACATCAACGAAAGCACTGTCATAATGGCTTATCTTTTCACCATCTTCAACTCACTGCAGGGCATGTTCATCTTCATCTTCCACTGCATTCTGCAGAAAAAGGTGAGTAACATATACATGGATTGCACTGGTATAACCTCATTAGCATGACTGAGCTTACATGGTAACGACCGAAGAAGTCTGTTGTAAGCACGGTCTAAATTAAACCTAAGGTTTAAACCTACGATGTCCTTTTGGTATATATATATATATATATATATATATAGGCCCAGAGTTAACAGCACAACTGTAGTTCGCTGACAATGCTCTTCGGATGAGGAGGGTAACGTCCAACACCTTCAAAGATGACGGCTGAAGAAACCTTTTCATCAATGGGCCATTCCTGTACGACTGAGAGCTTACAAAGACAAAGCTTCAGCTGTTGTTAAATCACTATATTAAACAATATGTATTGTATTGTATTGTCTAATCCGGTGCGCCTTATAGTCCGGAAAATACGGTTTCCAAGGAGTCTAAAGTCCTGTCATATTTCCAGATGTCCCACACTTTGTCACCTCCTATGGAAGAGGAGCAAGATCTAGCGATAACATTTATCCTATACTCAATACACAGTCATGAGGCGTCAGTCCCATTGCGGGTTTTGGGTTTTCGGTGTATATGCGTGTGCGTGAGAGCATGTGCATGCTTGTGCATCTGCGTGTGTCGCAGGTCTACTTAAGGTATGTGTAAGGCCATCAGATCAGGTGTCTAGAGAGATGTGCTGAGGTTTTCTTTGGCTGCCGCCCAGCATGGTTTCTCACAAGATGCACGGAGTGGCTCACCACACAGCTGTTCAAACAGTGCATGCGACGAAATACGGCTGCTAATACAAAAAGCTTGTTAAAAAGTAATTACAGTGCTATTTGTTCTAACTTGATTAGGATCTAAATGCAGATGTTTTGTGTGTACAAGTGCATCGTATGACTCCTGGAGGAATATGGGCATAACAAATGCAGTCGTAAAGTTGGGTCGGTGATAAGTTAATCCTGTAATAGCGACATTTTGATGGAGTCGATGTTTGTATAGGAAACCTCAGCAGTTCACAGGATAATATATCAAATTAAGCCATTATTTTTGTCCCAACGAAGCTGCGGGTAGACACAGGATGTGGCCACAGTTCACATCTGTATAGGGTCCTTGTTATTGCGACACATAGACGATCGTCTCCTAAAGGCATTTTTTTTTAATGCTAGTGGTCTCAATCATCAGTACATAGACACCTAAAAGCTAGCAACCACTCATTTGACAACAGTGAGGTTAAAACCTTAGGTAAGAAAATAGATGGTTTGAAAGGGGATTAAAAGAAGCAATTTTTGTAAAACAGCGAAATCCTTCACTAAATCGCCATGGTGGTTTGAGGTTTAATTTGGATCATGCTTACAACAGACTTCTTAGATCATTACCACATAGGCTTCGTCATGCTAATGATGTAATACCAGAGCGAATGGGGCAATCAGGGCCAGTCATAGTGCATAATCAGACGGACAAAAGAAGTGATCAGATTAGCTTCAGAATGTAGTCCACTGCTACCCCCAACCTTAGTGCAGGGACCTATTAGAGCAGAGGACTGGCACCGCCACATCTGTCCATTCGGGATTATATAGGGCCGGAGGTACCAGCACAAATTTGGTTCATTGACGAAGCTTTTCGGATGAGGAGCGAAACGTCCGACACCTTCAAAGAAGTTCAGATGACGGCTGAAGAAACCTTTTCAATGTCAAAAATGTAACAAAATAAATTTAAAAAACTCCGGCTGACAGAGAATCACATTCATATATGTTGAAATGCAAATGCAAAATCAAAAACAGTGCTGTCGTATTATCCAGCTGAAAAGGCCCAACCGCTCAGGAGATTCACCTCCTTGATGAATGTCGTGGCCAAAAATGCAATCCGTATCCATTCCAAACAGCGCAAAACAATTCAAAGTGACAAAATAAAACACAAAAACTACACAAAAACAACAAAACAATCAGGCCTCGTCAGACCACTTGCTGACAGCTGCCTTCTCGGGCGCCATCTTGGACTTCTTTTTCGGGAAGACAAAAAACGAATTCTACTGTTTAAACCAAAAATGGTGGCGATGGGGTGTGTCTAAATCTTAGCAATTGTGATGATACAGTCAGCAACTTACAACATCAATAAGAACATGTACTCCCCCCTCGATCCCCGTCCCTCGTCTGTAGGTGCGTAAAGAGTACGGCAAGTGTCTACGTACTCACTGCTGTAGTGGCAAAAGCGTGGAGACTTCCATCTCCTCCTCCAAAACCACCACCTCGCGGACACCTGGCCGCTACTCTACAGGCTCACAGGTGAGCTTACCTGCCTGCACGCCTGGACGCTACAGCACAGCAGAATCTCAGGTGAGACAGCTACACGCTAGCGGGGTTTTGGGCTACTGTGTTTCACTTTCAACCGTACATCCAATTTGGCACGTTGAACTCATTGTCGCTAGGTGCATTTTTAGTTCATTTGAAGTTGAAAGTGGAGCTAGCCTAAGCCTTGACTCACAGCTGTGCCTATGTTGTAGATGTTGGCAAATTGTTTTGAAGTGTAAATTGACTAGACGGTGGATTTTAATCCCCTTCCCTATTATCCCTGCACTACTTGTTTTCTTTTTTTTTTTTGTTGCCCTTCCATGCTAATTGCCCATTTTTTGAACATCACACCCTTTGATTATTTTTTCCCAAATTTGTCTTACATTGACCCACAATGCACTGCCTGACTGTTCTTTCTTCCTTTTCTCATTATGGTTTTACCTCTTTTTTTCCCCACACTACTTCCTCCTCTTCCCTATATTGTCTGGATTCCTCCTACGTGTGCGTAGAGTCGAATCAGGCGGATGTGGAATGACACCGTGAGGAAACAGGAGTCTTCCTTCATCACAGGAGACATAAACAGCTCTGCCACGCTTAACAGAGGTAACTGCGTGATATCACACATTTGCTTGCCCATCACTGTCAACATATCCTCTTTATTGCAAGCATAAGGCTCAGCTATCATATGCCGTCATTCAGTGATTTTGTTTTTCATCTCAGCAGGAGGGTGCACACTGTATTTGATGAAATAGCAAGCATTATTTTGTAAATAAAAACACATTTTTGGGGGATTTGCTAAAGATTGGAACAATTGTGCTTTGAATAATAATAATAATAATAATAATAATAATAATAATAATAATAATAATAATAATAATAATACATTTTATTTATCAGCGCCTTTCAAAGCTCTCAAAGACACTGACAATCACAAAACAAGCACAATAAAACCACAGATACAATTATAAATAAGAGAAGTGATAAAACTACACAAAGATTGTGATTTTAATCAGAATCAGAATCAGAATACCTTTATTCGTCCCGCAATGGGGAAATTTGCAAAATAGGTATATATATATATATATATATATATATATATATATATATATATATATATATATATATATATATATATATATATATATTTATATGGTATGCTATTTGTTTGTTGGAACCATTTTCATTGCTAAAAATTCAAATTAAATAGGTGGCTCTTCTCATGGAATGCAGAAGAACATTTCAGAGATCATCTAGGACATATTTTGTAGAGTTAAACGTTGCTGATGCTCTTTTATGAGACCTTTGCATGGCACAAATCGATCCAATGAAGTGTCCAGTCAGTGTGCGTGTAACAGATACCTGTAGAATAGTTCACTCAGTGATGCATTCACTGATATCTACTGCAGCCACTCCCGAGAAGGTCAAAGCAGTGCTATAAAGGAAGTGTGTGTGTCATGCAAATAGTGAAATATACTCGCACTTCCATTTGTTAGTCTCCAAGTTGAGGTGTAGCTCGCTTTTCCTCCAGGCTTCTAATAAGCCGTTAGCATGACAGATGGATGCTTAAGCAGACGCGCAATGTCAGCGTCTGAATTATCACACACTTAGTGAAGGAAGTGTTAGCACCTCCTTGCTAGCATACCCACCTACTCCTTCTCATCTTTGTCACACCAACTGGACAGTGTATACAGTCCTGTAAAGTGCAGGGCGCTGCTTAGCATACACAGTATATATATATGGTATGCTACTGGTATGCTATTTGTTTGTTGGAACCATTTTCATTGCTAAAAATTCAGCTCATTTTTAGCGATTATTCACTTTGCCCAAGGCTGCTATATCATGAACTATAGAATACAATTTCACCGGAGTAGGTGTGTGTCAACTTTCAGTCGTATAGGAGTGGTCTATCGATAAAAAGGATTCTTCAGATCTCATCTGCACTTCTTTGAAGGTGTCGGATGTTTCGCTCCTCATCCGAAAAGCTTCTTCAGCGGACTAAAATTGTGCGGGTACCAGAGCTAATGGGACAATCAGAGCCAGGCATAGAACATTAGTGGTGACCAGACAGAAGAAAAAAAAGTAATCACATTAGCTTCAGGGAGAAGCCTACTGCTCCCTCAACCTAAGAGCAGGGACCTATCAGCGCAGAGGTCTGGTACCTCCACCTCTGTCCATACAGTATATAGGGCCAGAGCTACCAGCACAATTTTAGTTCGCTGGCGAAGCTTTTCGGATGAGGAGCGAATCGTCTGACACCTTCAAAGAAGTAAACATGACGAATCCTTTTCATCGATTCACCCGAGTAGAAATAAAATTGTACAATCACACACTTTTGAAGGCGATTCCCTTAATTTCAATGAAAATAATGAATTGTCAAAAAAGGTTTTTTCATCCAATCATTCGTTTCTGGGTGTGAATACATTTTGTAGACAGTTCGCAGGTCACAATATGATTTGGTTTGTTCACTTGTGTACATCTATATCCAGAAGATGTCGTATGACTGAGCCGTAACATGTTTTTGCAGCAATGGCAAGCCCACCGTAAAAGTGTGTGTCTCCTCCCCTGCTTTGACCTGTGGCTGCCAGAATGAATTGACATGCTTTTCTCAGGCTTTCTCCTCAACTTGTGTTTGCTTCACGTGTCCTCTTCTCTCCCTCTTTCTTCCACACACTCGCTCTTCATCTTTTTTTGACTTTCGCTATACTCACTTCCACCGTCTGTACCGCATCCACATGCTTTTTCTTGCCTTCAATCTCCAAATGTCTCCTCTCCTCCTCTTTTTCGTCTCTTAACTCGGCTGTTGCTTTTCCCCTCCCTCCTTCCTTTCTCTATCTGCCTGTACCAGGAACCATGGCTAATCATCTTATAACTAATGCTCTCCTTCGTCCCCATGGTACTAACAATCCTTATAACACGCTCCTGGGGGACTCTGCAGTATATAACAACCCTGCTGTGGGCATGTACAACACTCAAGGTGTGCCTGATGTTCCTATTGTTAATGTACTGCATGCAACGCATAAGCAAAAGTGGATTGAATTCATTTTGGCATGACTATGTTATCGCAATGTTGAATTCTGTGGTGAAATAATTGGGGAATCACTCTGAAATGGCGATTGTATAGAATTATTTATTCATTGATCGTTGGCATTTTTTGTCTAAATGTGAAAGAAGAATGATCTGAGTTCATTGCTTTGAGGTTTACTTGGTTTGATTGACATAGATGTTGTTCGTCAAATTTAGACTATTTTGTCGTCAAAAAGAAAGACATGATGTCAACCAAGGCAAATTGAGCTAAACGCATTTTCCAGAGTGGTTCGTCTGTCAAATTCAAACTAATAATGAAAAAGATGAGACTTTTTCTTTGTCCCCTCCATCAAGCAAGAATGAATGTTCATTCCTACTTTAGAATAATGACATTATTTGGTGAACAATACCACATTTTCGTATTCTCTGAAAGGTCCTTTCACGTTGCGTTGAGTTTGCATGGCATGCTCTACAAGGGTCGGGGGAACAGGACAGTGCAGGGACGATGGCGGCATACTGCAAGCTGGTCTAAATTTGGCAACAGTGACAAACTGTGAAAAGTGACAAAGCAAGAAGTAGCATGGTGGCTTTTCCCATTGTATTCACTGCCAGACGATGTGCAAAAATGTGTCCACTCCAGTGCCAGGATATTTGTCAATAATAATATTAAGTTTTAGGACTACGTCAACATTCAAGAAAGCGTTACAACCCTTAGACTCTCTTCTTTCATCAGAAAAAAAAACAGTTAATTACTAAATTATATGGGTCTGGAGTTATATGAGCTTGAAATGAGGGTGGCTGTCCAAAATACAATGCAGTGCTTTAACAACAGCTGACGCTGGAACAAAGCGCGAACATGGAAAAAAAGGGAAATGCTGACTTTTTACTTATATGTAGTTTTTATTTCATTTGGACTTTTTCTTTTAAGTCTCAGCAGCTTTATTGTCAGTTATGGTCGATGTACAACATCAAGCATATTTGACAATGAAGCTGATGAAATGTATTTCCTCTCAACGACAGTGTAACTATAGGATTGATAGGAGCCGCTGCGTGTATCTTCACCATCAACAGAACAGTGAACATGAAATAACAAAATAATAAGACGACAATAACAAGACAACAAGACACCGTCATGCAGGCGTAACCACTTTTTTCGGGAATACATGTTATTATAATTATTATTCATTGTTAATTCAATTTGCTTTAAATTATTTTACAGAGCAAGCTTGTTAATTAGCATTCATTTAGTTCAATGTTTATTAGTGTTAATCAATTAGTTTCATCGATTAATGTATTTATTTAATTCATTTTTATATATGGGGTATTTGTGGAGTACATGATAACAAGTCACTAAGCACTGTGTAATCAAGTAAATTGAATTCCTCAGACAACTGTTATATTTGGAAAGAACACCAAGAGGTCAGTTATATTTATAGACAAGGACAAAAACAAACAACAGTATTACAATCATTTAAATTACTTTTAGTTTGACAAATAGAAGTGGTTGTTTAGATTAGTTTTTGATGTTTTTCCAAAGCATTTTTTACAATCGTAGTTTGACTTATTTTAATTCCTGCAAAAGCCTTGTGAAGCTAGAGCTAAATAAAGCAAATAAAGAGCAATTCACAGTGAATTTCAGATTTAACAGGGAACCAAAATCAACCATAGATCTCCCTGCATCAGTGTGCCTTTTTTTTTTCACTTCACCACATGGCATCCGTCTTGTGTCCCAGAGCTCAGACACTGAGACATTGCATTAATTATTGATTCCTCCATTCCTCCATGCTGTTTTCACTGTTGAACATCCCCAAATATCTTGCGGTTGTCACTCTGAAATCACTCCGTCATCATCTTTCCTATCAGATGCATCGAGATGTCACAATAGTGTAGCGATTCATTTTACAATCTGCATTCCTACTGAGCATTTTCCGATGATGTCGCACGTGCTCATCCTGCATGGCATTGAACCCGAGCGCCATTGCAGCGCAAACGCACTGAAAGAGTTTGTTGAGGGCATGCCGTGCAATGGGAAAGTGTCTTACTTCCTGAATTACCTGACAGTGAAACACTCCATGGCACATTCATAATACATGGAAGCCACCATGTCATTTTTTGCATCGTCATATACTCGCTTTAGCTCTGTGCATGTATTGTGGAATGTTGTCACTGCATTTTGTGATGTTTATTCTGTGTGACAAATATTGTAAATCAATGATTGTGTAAAATAGCAATGTGCTAACAACGTTGCAAAACTGTGTACCTTGACCTGTTGTTCTGATTTCTCTCGTCACAACTTTGTCTCTTTTCTGTCTTCTCCCTCATGCGTCCAATAGCATCTTACCGAGACACAAGTATGGGCTAAATTCATACTTTAATTACATTGACTTCCTTTTCTGATGTCTCACTTCTGAAGCAAATTTGTTTCTCTCTTGCTAAGAAGTTTGGTTTGGCTGTCAGCCTTTGCAAAGTATCGTTTCATTGACTGATTCAATTTCATACAAAATCTCTGCATTTGCTGGCTGGGAAAATGCTTTTAAGGCATTTTCTGAAGCCACTCAAATGTTGTAGATCTAATTTATAGACATATGAGTGGCTTGAATAAAACCGCAATAGGTTTTGAGTTTAAATTGAGTTCTCGTTCATTGACATTCAATGTTATTTAAACTTATTTTGCCGTCCAATTTGCATTTGTCGTGAGATTAATTTTAAACAATCTAATTAGTTTCAGTATTGGACAAAAAATAAATAAATACCAGCATTTCTTGTTAATCCACAATTATATGCAAATTCTATGCTATCATTCACTAATACAGTAAAGTCTCATTATATCGATATTCTCTGGAGTCCGAAAAAATATCGATATAACCGGGACTATCGATATATCCGACCCTGCGCGCATGTAATTTTCTCCTTGCATTCATAGAAATAGTATCGTAATAAGCGGTACTATCGATATAACCGATATCGATATAACGAGACTTTACTGTAGTTCCACTGATTCACGTTTCCGCTGAGATATCCACTTATTGCATTAAAAGATTTTAATCCATCTTTGATGTTTAATTTTCCTTCATTTGTACTTCAGAGGGCATCTTGAACAACGCAAGAGACTCCAGTGTTATGGACACACTCCCCCTTAATGGTAACCATGGCAACAACTACAGCATGGCCAGCGGCGAATACTTGAGTGACTGTGTGCAAATTTTAGACCGGAGCAGCGGCTACGGCACCCATAGCAACCACAAAGAGACTACTTTGGAAAAAAAGATCTTGAAGGAGCTCACTTCCAATTACATCCCCTCCTACCTCAACAACCATGAGAGGGTCACCAGCGAGCGCAGTCACAACTTGATGAACAAACTGGTCAACAGCAGCTTGGCCAACGGAGGTGAAATCTTTTTTTGAATTCTGGGTCAGGAAATGAATGTGTTTTTGTTTTTTACTGATGTGAATGCATTTATTAACAATCTCACTTTTATTGTGAACTGTAAATGTAAAAAAGCAGCCAGCTACGTTCAATATTGAGACATAAAAACGCCAAATTGACTAAGGTGTCAATTGAAAATAATTCACACCGCAGATGGGCCTCACACATCGTAACTCAAATCACACAAGTAAACCATTGTCATGAAAACATGGAAAACATACATGACATGAGACGATATGAGTAGAGTCAGACACGAATGAACACACCGAATTGATGAGATCATGAGATGATTAGTCACACCTCTCCTTAAAGGACAACCGACACCACTTTTTTGTTTCCTAACTGACATCAGAAAAACGTTTTATAGCATCTAAAATACCCAAAACACATAGGATGATATTTTTAGTCAAATGCAAAACACCAATAAAAATGACTTAGTGTGTGTCTAAAGTGTCTAAAAACTACTTCAAATTGAAACTGAGTTTCATTCATTCTGAAATTCATTTTGGAATTTGAACACATATTACATACAGAACCAACAACAAATTAATGAATAACTAGTTTTCAAATCTGAAGTCAATAATAATGACTGTTATTGTGGTTGACATACAATTTGAAATTTTGGTTCGGACTTTAGCAAACTTCATGCCACTTGACATGCGTAATTTTTTGCTTTCGCGGGCCGAATAAAATGTGGCAGAAAGAAGCAGCCAATGGATCAGGATGAAGAGGAAGGACCCTTGTTGGGCTCTTAGATCAGCAACCTAAGACAAACCCACCCGCTTCTCAACATTTGATTGGGTATGGGACACAAGCGCAGGTGTGATCGACCTGTCGCTGGCCGCCATCGATGAGGGTGTCTAGTGATGAAAGGCCGAAACACCCAATGATTCTTTGGAGCACTACTGACGATGTGTCCCAAATTCACATCCTTCCCATCCCTGAGGCACACCTCCCACACCACTCTCAACATCAAGGCTAATCTCATGTGGGGACTATCCATTGGCACAAACGGACAGAACAACCTCATGTCCAGTGTTTCATGATTCTATGTGGCGGGACAGATATCGCCCCCGGGCCTTGACTTTGACATCTTTTCTTTTAGGGAGTATGGCAGGAGGCAGCAGTAGTTCCAGTAGCAGTGGGGTCAGTGGCTGTATGGGCAATGGTAAAGAGGATGGCGGTCCCATGGTGTTAGACAACCCTTCGGCCTTCCCCCACGAGGAGAACCTGGGTCTGGAGATAATCCGAGAAGAATCCAACGCTCCCCTCTTGCCACCCCGGCCACCGCCACCTGACAGCCACCCACCACCGCCTCCCCCGCATAGCTACTCAAGGCCCCGCCGCATTCCGCAGGAGACCAGCGAAAGCTTCTTCCCGCTGCTGACCAATGAGCATACCGACGAGCACACGCACTCACCCAACCACAGAGACTCGCTGTACACCAGCATGCCGGTTCTCACGGACCTCCCAGATGGCCATATGAACGGTTTAACAGACGGCGAGGAAGACAGCTCCGGTGAACTGCAGCCCTGTAAGAGTGCCACAGCTCCTGAGTTAGATGACGTCTACTACAAAAGCATGCCAAACCTGGGTTCCCGGAACCACCTGCACGAGCTGCAGAGCTACTACCACATGGGCCGTGGAGGTAGCGACGGATACGTGGTGTCCGGCGACAAGGAGGAGTGTGATTCTTCGCCGGAGGAACCTCCTCTAGACCCTTCTCACCTGGTCACCAGTCTATAGAGCTCACAAAGAGACTCCTATCCCTCCCTGAGCCGACTCTCACAACCTTCCACCTGTGTGTTCTTGACTGACAGACCGAACAGGTCCGCCCCTAGACTGAGTCCTGCGTTTAATGTGGATGGTTCAGGACACGACAGGGGCTGAATGTATTGTCACGCTGAGAGACACTTTGTGAATTTCAAACAAGAGTAGAACCTTACACCTGGAAGGGAGAAAGAAGGGAGGGATCTGTAATTCTATGTGTTTTATTGGAATCTTGGATTAGACCTGAAAGTTATCTAATGTGGACCTGCAGCATATCGTATAGTCTCTCACCACGACTGAGGTTGACCAACAAAA